>NC_043000.1:98539843-98572343 GCF_006345805.1 Octopus sinensis
AGAGTCCCTCTTAGCGTGTGAAAGTATCTGACATAAAATAGAGAAATGTTTTTGTTTCACTTTTAACACGTAATACTGAAATAGTGGAGAATATATGATATTGCTATGGGCTCGCCCTAGGTTGAACTTTTTTTTGCCCATGAAATTACATGGATCCTAAGTAAGGCATGTGTAAAATCTGAATGAAATTGGTTGTGTAGTTCTCAAGTTTTAGGGAAACACTCAGACAGACAGACAGACAGACAGACACACATTCTCAGTTTTATATATATAGATATATATATATATGTACGGTTGTGGGTTGTGTGTGTATTTGTAGCCAGTTCTTTGGTATCCAACACACGTTATAATGAACACACACACATAGATATGCATAAGTAATATTCTAATCAAGTAAAACATCTTATATAATTGTTTGAGAGAGTGAGTATAACACAAGCAACAGCACCTTCAGTCTGTCTCAGGATAATATTGTGTGCGAGGCAGACTTTGAATGGTTAGACGATAGCCTGCCGTTCAGGCTTCCATACAAATTCCTTCAACCCAGCTTTACTCTCAGAGCTAGCGTTAAGCCAATCAAATGCAAAAGGGGCGATCCAAATAAGTATACTTAGATATAAAATAAACTCCGGAATGCGAGGACACTAGTATCTGCGTGTATTGGCATCTATTAGTCTCGTGAATAGTAAATGGAGAAGCTCGACTTCTTCAATTTCCGTGAGCTCGAAATTTCATAGATATCATCTTAATCATTCAGCCATGCCTGAGCACAATAGCAACTACAACAGCGACAAATAGCTCCAATAACAACAGACTATAGAAACAAGTAAATCGTACAAAAGATTATATTTCATGCTACCACAAGTAGAGCGTGCGAGTGTGTGAAAATGAACAGATAACCAATAATAAATAAATAGTTAAATAAACAAAGATTAAAAACATAAAAGAAAAGTCCATGACAGTTAAGCCTTGAATGGATAGTTCGTCCAGGGAATGCGAAGGCATGTTGTTCATGTTCCGTGTTGTTTTGAAGCAAGTGAGGCGTCAAAAAAGAAGTATAAAGAGAGAGAAAGAGAGAGAGAGAGAGAGAGAGAGAGAGAGAGACTTACAGAGGAAGACAAACTGACGAAGGGAAAACGCAGTATCTGAGATGTATTTTTAACTTAAAGATCTACTGAGTGACTAATTTGCAAATATACATATACAATAAATATATAGATACATAAATATCTACATACATACGGGGTGCATTCCAGACGTCTTGTGATTTATTTTTAGGAGCGGCACTTATAACTCCTAGATTAATGTAATTTTAATATATCATTACTCTACGTCTAATAAGCTGACCTGCCAACTTTTGTTATTCCAAATTGAAGAAGACGTTTGTAAGAGCAAGTTGATCACACCCTGCTAAACACAACTTTTCATAGCTAACTTGTTTGCAGAATGCAGTTCGGACGTGAAGACAATTTAGAAGCTCGCTTTACAATAAAGTTTTGCGTTACATTGGACAACAACACTACGGAAGCTTATGGAATGCTCCAAACTACTTATGGATTAACTTGTATGAGTTGATCATCTGTTTTTTAGCTGGCACAAGAGTCCAGGCAAAAGCAAATCCACCGGGAAGCACATGGCGATACCCTTTCTCGACAATAAGGGCATCATCAACATACACTGGGATCCCTCAGACCAGAGGACCGGCAAAGAGTACTTTGTGGAGGTTCTGAGGGACTTCAGGAAGAGATTTCGTAGCAAAGGCTAGAGAACCTGCTCCAGGACAATACATCGGTCTACAATTTAATCCTGTCAAGAGATGGGCAGCAAAACTGTACTCCACCCTCCCTACAGTCCAGACCTTGTTCCCTGCGACTGCTGGTTGTTCCCCAAGCTGAAGAAGATGAAGGCGGATTTTGCAGGGGTTCTGGATACCTTCACTTTGCAGGACTTCCATGGGCTTTCACGAAATGGCTGGAGAGGATCCTACTTTGAAAGGTATTAGAGGTCTTGTACTTCTTTGAAATTAATAAATGTCTTTCTTGAAAAGGTCTCAATACTTCTGAAACGCATCATCCCTCCCTCCCTCCCTCCCTCCCTCCATTCATCCATCCATCCATCCCTCCATCCATCCATCCATCCATCCATACATTCATCCATTCATATGTATCTGTTCGGACGCTCACGATCTGGCACATTGAACGTTTTGGCGAGAGTACTTTTTGGCACTAAAGGCAAGCACACACACGTGCGTGCACAGAAATATACATGTGCAGATAGAGAGAATGGGAGAAAGAAGGAGAGAAAGAGAGAGACATTACAATTTATTAATTGAACATGAATGACATAAACAATACACTCTCTTTGCTTCATGTATATATATATATAAATATATATATATATATAATATATATAATATATATATATAATATATGTATATATATATATATATGGAGAGAGAGAGAGAGAGAGAGAGAGAGAGAGAGAGAGAGAGAGTGAATGAGTGAGTGAGTGAATGACAGAGACAAACGAAAAACGATAAATCGGCATCGAATTACTGGCTTCAAATAGGCGACATCACAACGGCTGTGCAAAAACGTCTCATACTCTGCACATGTATATACATACACACACATATATCTTCACTTTGCCTTTGCCTTAGATTCTGAAATCCAAAAGTTCCTGCTCAGTCTTGATCTAGAACGTATCTTGGCGATTTTTAGATCTGGCAGAGGTTATCTCTGCCCAGATCTGACTACGTCCGATTTCGGAAACGCGCGCGCGTCACACACACACACACATACATACACACGCACACACTTACACATACACACATACGCACAGAGAGAGAGAGAGAGAGAGAGAGAGAGAGAGAGAGAGAGAGAGAGAAGGAAAGAGAAAGAGAGCGAATCAGAGAGAAGAATCCACCTCACTATATGACTGGTAATTTATTGGCCCTAGAAACATGATTCACACAGTTAATCTTAGCGGTGTTTCACCCAACCAAGTGTGCAGAGCGTTGAAGTCCATACTCTCCCTGACTTTTGCTCAGGTAAAGTGTTCCTATGATGTGTTCCTATTCAACAGCCAAACGAAGAAAGATTGTCAACTGTGCGATCATCAGAACTATGAAGATACTAACAATGACTGGGAATTTCCACATTATGAGCGACATCAGAATGTTGGTCATAGCAAGAAAAAACTAAGTATGTATCGCTGCATTGTAGCGTTATTTTGGGTGGAGCATAACTAACAATCTCTGCTACAATTTCTGCCCATTTCAAATTTTCAACGCAATTTGTATACATGACCTTTTACATGAATAGAAATGCTAAAGCTAGAGTGCAGCGATGCGTGGACGCTTCTACCTTCCTTGTAAGATTTAGTAGCTGGTGTAGACGATCAGTATTTACTGTATTTTCATGTAGTGGTACAATGAGTAAGTGAACACGATTTCTTGTCATTCGAATGTGTGTTGCATAAACCAGTTTCACTAAAACCTATCCTTTGAACGATTATGTAAACGATTCAAAACAGCAAGTAAGTAGGACACTAGCAAATATAATAAATATATACTACTAAATATACTATAAATATATAATGCTAAAAATACTGCAAATATATATAGTACTAAAAAATTACCATAAATATATAAAACTAAAAAATATATCTGAATAGATTATTGCTGTTGTTATCATCAGGTTACACCTGATAAAGGACATCTAAGTTGCAACCGTTCCAATACGGTTTTTTCCGTATTGTGTTTTTCAATAAAATATGGTATAATTGAGGAAATTTAGCTGCTATCTCTAACAAGTCTAACGATTACATAGAAGATCCTTGCTGACTCGAGTCTTTAGGCAGTGTACTTTGGGATAAACAGACAGACAAACAAAATAGGGTCTGAAAATTTTAGGTACGTGGAATAAGGGTTCTTGTTTTCCCTGCTAAAATGTGAAATGAACTCGAACCTGCGATGCAATCTGGCCTCATCAAAGGCTTAGGTTTACGACTATTCCACAGTAATCACTCCAATTAAATATGCTATTTCTTATCTAAGATAACGTACGTTATCTTAATTATAATGATAAATAACTTGTTTTGATATAAGCAGTGTGGTACTGAAAGTGGGCACAGTCATCCTGAATAGTTAAGCACGTTCCGCAAATACTAGGATGGATGCTTCATCCTGCTGCACGGCATTTTTTTAAACCCAAGTCTGAAATCGACCGGGCAAATGGATTATACCTTTAATTCTAAAGTCTAGTCAGTCACATATTGTAATTCGTGGATACTGCGTGAGTATTACATTAGGATTACCATTTACATCCTACTTATATGAGCACATAGTTTTGATGATCGAGCAACTGCAAAATAGATCGTTGAAACAGAGATTCAGTTCTTTTTAACGTTTTTGTGCAGCTGTGTAGTGATTGGTAGAAGCGACCACTTATCGTTGCCTTCCAAATGATAGAACTACTTAAAGAAATGTAAACATGATCATCCCAGGCATAATAAAGTTTAAGTAAAAATACAAGATTGATGACTGGACGTTGTAAAAATGTAAAACGATATTTGATTAATCTTGTATATTAAAAGGCAAGTTGTCTGTCTGTGTGTTGTGTGAACCACTTCTACTCCCACAACTTTTAAAATGAATTTCACCAAATTTGACATGTGTGCTCTCCTTGATTTAAGATGCGTTTTCTTATAATTTTTTACTCGAAATTCCGCGTCCCCAACATGAATAGACTACTCTCAATTCGCCTAGGATCTGAACCCACCACGTCTATGCAACGGTACGCGTACAATTTTTAGCGCTTTAAAGAAGCGCACCTCTCCAAGAAAATGACTCCAAGAAAATGACTCCAAGAAATTAACTTACGTTAATTAATTTTAATTTTTTTACGTTCACATTTTGTACATTTTGAAGTTTTATTTATCTGATGTAACCTCTCTTGTTGTCCTGTTGCCTGTCATTTACCCACCTCTTTCTATTTGTTGTATTTTACGTAATGCATATGATGTACACACACACACGTACTAATGCAATTTTTGTTAAAACTTGCCCCCCCCCCATTGTTTTCTTACTGTGCCCAATGTATCCAATGATATGCGCGCGTGCTTTTGTGTATGCATAATGACAACTTATGTTGCTTTGATAATTATTTATAATTGAATCATTGGCGACGTTATACAATGACAGACTTTGTTATGAAGCTCTCTATCTGTCTTTGAAGGCCTCTCTCTGTCTTTCTTTCTTTCTTTCTTTTTTGCTGTCTTTCTGTCTGTCTGTCTCTCTCTCTTACCCTCTCTTTCACCCTCTCCATGTGCCATGCCTATAAGCATTGGCACCCATGCCAACATTTGAAGATACATGATTTTTCTCTGCTCTTCTGAGCTTACTCTTGAGGCATTTAAACCCTCACACAGGCGAACTAGTTCACTTCACATCAGAGCATGTACTTTGATGTCGTACCGTTGGGCCTATGTTATACATGTCCAGTGGGGAGAATCCTCTCTAAGAAACCGGTTTATCTTAACCACGGGATCATCTATGTCGTTGATAAGTACCACCAACTCAAACCAATGTAGACATGGGAATACGCGTAGCTGTGACTAAAGAGTAACTTTATACTCCCCAAAACTGCTGAACTCCTGAGCTGAAGTCTCACCATCGGCTACAGAACTACCAAATTTTATGGGTTTTGATTCAGACAGTTTATAAGGTAGAAAAAAGAAGGACCTGATGATTCTAGAGTAATTGGTATGGTCATCCTTCTAAGCTGTCAAAAGAACTTTGGATCTCACTCTTAACACTCAACGGCATACAAATGTCTTTGCGATGCAGCTCATTCCTAATATCTTCAGACTATGTGTTTTATCTGTTCCTATCTATAGGTAGTGGTAAAAGCAGCGAATAATCAGAATCGTCAAGCACACTGGACAAAATGCTTACGGGCATTTCTTTGGGTTTACGTTCTGAGTTCGAAATCCACCGAAGTCGACTTTGCCTTTCATCCTTTCGGGGACGATAAAGAAAGCGCCGATTAAACATGGGGGTTAATACTCTCACTAACATTGCTGGTCGAAACCAATATATAGTAGTGATAGACTATGAAAAGTAGTTGACGCGAACCACTGAGGTTTCATTTTAACGCATAATAATATATTCGACAGTAGAAATGTATACAACTCAAATTTCAAATTATAACCTATCCAGTTTCATTGTTGAATCAGAATTCTAAACTACCACTGTTGCTTATACCTCTGCAGCTATCATATATCTGAAGTACTATTATCATTGGTGAGTGATCACAATTAGTCTGGTATTTATAGGTGCACTGTGAAAAATATATGCTGCGGTTAAGCAACGCTTTTTTTATCTCTGAGTTTAGAAAACAGATCGACATGGCTTATTTCAGTGTTTCTTACCTCATCATCAGAGACAGGAAGCTCATTATTCACTTCTTGTACCACAGAGAAAGAATTATGAACAGCTGTAAGCTACAATTCTATCTGTGACCAGCAATATGAATAATAGATTTATGAGATAGCAATTATAACATTTGCTGAATTTAGACCGGTCCAAATCTATTATACGGCAGGCCAAAAAAAAAAAATTAGTGAAAACGAAACAGCCATGTGACTTAATTTCAGTATCTATCTATCTATCTATCTATCTATCTATCTATCTATCTATCTATCTATCTATCTATCTATCTGTCTATACACACACGCACATACACACATACAAACACACCCCACACTCACATACATACACACACCTACACACACATACATATATATGCATATATACATAAACACTCACACACACGTGCACAATTATGTATAAGTTTTAGTGTAGTTAAAATGAAAGATTTTGAGAGAATTATCAAGATTATTTTACAGACCTTGTACAATACAAATTGGAAACGAAGGAATGAGTTATTAATAGTAAAGTAAAATAAACAACAGTTATTTCTCAATATGTGCAAAAGATATCCATTTGACGCCATTATCTATTTTCTCTGAAGGCAGCGATCTGGCAGAGACATTAGCACGCCGGGCGAAATGCTTAGCAGAATTTCGTGTCTTTACATTCTAGGTTTAAATTCCGCCGAGGTCGACTTTACCTTTCATCCTTTCGCGATAAATTAAGTACCAGTTGGGTACTGGGGTCAATCTAATCGACAAAAATTTCGGGCTTTGTGCCTTGAGTAGAAAAAATTATCTATTTTCTCTTGATAAAGGGATTTCTCAAGGCGTTTGCAATTGTAGATTTCTCCTTTTGTACATCTGTCTTGCCATCTAAATTTCGTTTATAGGGAGATGTTACTTTGTTGATACTGTGACCTTTCTATTATCTTGCTTATGTAAAGTTTGAGCTTCAATATCTTTTGTATAAAAACAAAACAAAACAAGGAATCCGACAAAATACATGTTGTTTCGCCTGAAGTTTCATGGAGGTCTAAAGTATAGACCTCGATGTAACAAACACACATACATACATACATACATACATACATACATACATACATGCATGCATGCATACATACATACATACATACATACATACATACATACATACATACATACATACATACTAACACACGGTTTTTCGCACAGCTTCTGACTATCAAATTGCACCCGCATGGTATTAATTAATTTAAATTTAGCTATTATTTCTGGTAGCCAAACCACTTCGTAAAAGTTTCCTTTATGTCTCTCATGTGCATGCATTTACCATTGAGGTGTCACCTATTTTATTCTACTGATGAGCAAAGTTTCTTCTGAGTAGCACTGAAAGTCTACGACGATATGAAACGCAACTTCATGTTCAGTATCCTCATACCTAATGATTTTTCGACTGTGACATCCACCAACGACAGAATTAAGTCCAAGGAATCTTCATTGTTCCAATATAGGAAGAACAAATTGGATGATATAGTTTGGAGACTAACACACACACACACACATAATCTATATTTTTACAGTGAGGAACACCTTTGCATAATCAGAGCCTAAACAATAACAAGTATGAACTAGAAAAACAGTCAGCTCATTTCCACCGATATACACGCATGTTGAAAATCGCCCAATTTCCCAAACCAACGCCAGCAAAAACATAACCTCCTTGGCGGGTTAAAAAAAATAACACACCCATATGATTAAAAAAAAAACTTTAAAAACAAGAATCATCTGAAGCAGTTATAATACACCAATGACAACAGCACGCTAGTTTCACAGCGGCGGTGGAGGGAGCAAAGCCTGAGATTTTTGAGTCGATCCCAATAGTCAATTCTTGTCATATTATCCTCCGCGGACCTCCGCCAAGCAGCGCATTTTGAGATAGATACGCGAGTAAAATTACTAATAGAGACACGAAAATAAACTTTGGAAACAGCAACGCCACCATAGGTTAAGTGGAAACGATGAACGTGTTTTCAAGGGAGATAATCAAAGAACGTAACATTGTAATACTTCATGTAAAGTAAATATAACAAATAAAAAAATCCTTCAAGAATCACGACCAAAATTTCATCATCTGTTCCTTGTGTCATTACTAACTTTTCCTGCAAGTTTCATCAAATACCATTCACAACTTTTTGAGTTATTTTGCACACAGACGGACAAACCAACGCCGATGAAAACATAACCGCCTTCCTTGGCGGAAGTAATGAAGCATTGAATCGCGTTGTTAGGAAATACTGCTGTATATATGTGTGGTCTGGATATTTATTTACGGTAGCGCAGTTTTCAGATACAGCCATATTGTTGTGCAATGAATGAAGCTTTCCCGTGTGAATTGACAATGATACAATACATATATGTATCCACTTAATAGACAACTATATGTGTCTGAATGCGTGCGTATGTGTGTATACGTACATATAAATATTTATGGGATTAAAGAAAGGAATTATACTCACTTGTGTACAAATGTAGGTGTGTGTGGTATATATATATAAAGTATAAAGTACGTATGTATATACATATGTATATCTCTTATCCTGTTTCCTCCTGTCTTTCTCTCTATTTATATCTATCTCTATTTCTCCCCCCTCTCTCTCTATATATATATATACATATATATCTCCATACATACATACATATATATATGTATGTGTGTGTGTGTGTTGTGTGTGTGTGTGTGTGTATACATACATTCATACATATATATATATTTATGTGTGTGTATATATATATATATATATATATATATATACATACATATATCTTTAGTTAAATATTATATACTGAATTTATATTGTGTGCTTTATTGTATCAAAGTATTCATACTATTAAAGAATGGTAGTTTTATAAAAAAAATTATGAATAAAAAATTTATGAAGTAATAAAAAAAAACTACCATTCGTAAAATTATACCAATTTCACATTTGATATTACTGAAGAGAAGAAGAGTTATTTATAAATGCTTATCAATACAGATTCCATTATTGTATATTATCTAAGTCTATGAACTATATTTGGAATACAAGACAATATAATGAATTTTACATATGAATATTATGGATTATTACAGAAGACTAACCAAGGAAGTATATATGGATTTAAAAACTCTCATCAAAAGCAGTAATTTTAAATTTTTAATTTATCTTTCAAACGAACACCATTTTATAGTATTACTTCAAATTTTAAAAAATCCTACAATTCGATATGTTATACAAAATATATCTCTGAAGAGCAGAAGAGTTGTTTATAAATGCTTATCAATATAGGATTTCATTATAGGGACAGCACTTCTGTGAAACGATCGTAAGATGCTTTAAAAACTTAATTCAACACTTTTAAACTGTCATATACATTATGTATTTATACTTATACATATTTACATATATTCTTATACATATCTATATTTTTAATACAACAGTTATTTTACATACATATATATCTTTTTGAAGAACTTTCTAATATTTTTCGAAATCAGTGACGGAAGTTACTAGAAGAACCCATAAGTATTTGCAAACAGGTCTTCCTTTTCATCGTAAACCGGTGATTACCGTGCGTTGACAAGAGGCAAATACCTCGAAACTGCAGTCCGTGCGTATCACTTAGGCTTACGAGAGAGGGATGACCTCCCTTTGCAAATACCATAAGGGCACAGATAGTGTGCCTAAAGCCAGCTGGAGACGATGATCTCCTGGGCTAAAAGCTACAGTAACACCCATCCTTAGTGGTTAGCCATATTGAGATGGCTATATACTTTACGTTCTAATATTGATTTCCAGATATTAATATATATATATATATATATATATATTATATATATATATATACATACATACATACATACATACATACATACATACATACATACATACATACATACATATTCAAGCGTGGCTGTGTGGTAAGAAGCTTGCTTCACAACCACATGGTTCCGAGTTCACTCTCCTGTGTGGCACCTTGGGCAAGTGTCTTCTACTATAGCCTGGGGCGACCAAAGCCTTGTGAGTGGATTTTGTAGGCAGAAACTGAAAGAAGCCCGTTGTGTGTGTATATATATATATATGGGTGTGCGTGCGTGTGTGTGTGCGCGTGTCTGTATGTGTGTGTGTGTGTGTGTGTTTGGTGTTCCACTATCGCTTGACAACTGATGTTGGTGTGTTTACATCCCCGAAAACTAGTGGTTCGGCAAAGTGACCGATAGAATAAGCACTAGGCTTACAAAGGATAAGTCGGTGCTCCAACATGGCTACATTCAAACGACTGAAATAAGTAAAAGAATAAAAGTAAACATACATACATACATACATATATTGTCCCACCATTTCATGGTCTCCAGTCATTTGCTCACGTAAGAATGAAATTTTTTATATATCTATTACTCTGTAAGAATCAAAGTGTGTAAAGAAAGTGATTTTATGAGAATACCTTTCCTCATGAAGAGGACATTGTCCGCATGGGTTGTAAGATTTTTTAATTAATTTTTCTACCAAGACATGAACTTTGGAAACGGCCGTAGAAAGTGCACTTCCTCGAACTGTATTATATAACCTATATATCATTTATATATTTTTAAAAATTCATCGAACTCTATGTATCTTTTAACTGAAACTCATAACCGCTCATAATTTTGTACAAAAAAATTTTTACCAGTTAATTTTTTCTCACACTTCCTTCCATACATATCCCACATGGGTTTTATTTACATGTATTTCTATGTATATTTATATATATATTTATATTTTATAAATATTTCTGAAAATATTCATGTGTGAATATGTATTTATATATATATACGCATTTTAAGTCGAATTTATAACTGTATGTGTTGGGTTGCCTAATTTGAGTTTATATCTTAAATCTTATGTTTGGGTCTCGGGTTCGACCCGAGAACTTCTTAAGCAGTTCTATATTTTTGTAAGAAAGAAAAATAATATATATATATATATATAATATATATATATGTATATATATGTATATATATGTATATATGTATATATATGTATATATATGTTATATATATATGTATATATATATATATGTATATATATATATGTATATATATATATATATATATATATAATATATATATATATAAATATATGTATATACATATATATATATGTGTATGTATATATTTTATATATGTATATATATATATGTATATATATATGTTTATATATCATCATCATCATCATCATCCTAGTCAGGTGTCGCACTATGCGATGCTGTAGTCATCACGATGTCTTGCCACCTTCTGCTGTCTTCTACCCCATGGACAGCTGAGAATAAAGACAATCCCATGGCTGTGATGTCTTTCAGCCAAGAAGTGGGTGGTCTGCCTGTTTTACGTCTGCCGTTCACCTTGCCAGTTATGATCGTTCGCTCAAGTCCATCACGGCGCATGACGTGGCCAAAGAACCGTAGCTTCCACTTCATGATGTTTCGCCAAAGCGTCATCTCGCAATCGAGCTTTTCTGGTACCCAGTTGTTCGTCCTTCTCTCCGACCACGACACTCTAAGGACTCTGCGGTAACACCACATTTCAAAAGCACTCACTCTGTCCACGACTCGCAGCTGTACGTCACAATAGAGAAAGCGAGCCTTCTTCGTATCTCTGGTGTACTTGACCCACTGGTGTTGATTGTGGATCTCAAGTACACAAAATCATCCACTTCCTGAATCATCTCTCCGTCTACAGTGAAGTCACCTTGGTCTGTTCTGTACTTATCCACCACCAAGATCGTTGTCTTCTTTACATTCAGGAATAGGTCACTTTGTGCACTCATGTCTTTCACATTGCGTATCATCTGCAGCAATTCGTCCTTGCTGTTACTTATGAGGGTTGTGTCATCGGGGTATCTCAGATTCTCCGCCAATCTGCACATCACCGTCGTAGTTCTCCTTCATCGCTCTTATGATGTTTTCTGCATAGATGTTGTACAGATATGGAGACAGAACACATCCCTGTCGGACACCCCTCTCAATGTCGAACCACTCAGTGTCACCGATGGACGTTCTGACAGATGACTGTTGATCATGATATAGTCGCGCCAACAGTGCGACCAAGTGTTCAAGAAATCCCATGTACCTTCATGACGTCTCACAGCTTGGTGTGTCTCACACAGTCGAAGGTGTATGTATATATATATATATATATAATATATATATATATATATATATATATTATATATATATATATGGGTATATATATATATACACATACAGACCTACATGCGAACTCGAAGCGACAGTCGCATATTTGGCGTGAGAGACTATTTTCAAAAATACTATGAATACTATCTCCAATTTTGGAGCCACAATTATTAGCCCTGTTAAATAACTGGTCAATCTTGAGATGAATTAAGTGAGGGAGACCTTTATTCACGAACGTAGGGATTTTCGATTGAATCTTGAATTCAAACAAAATGTCTAGACATAACATCAACAACAACACAACCGAGGAATAAAATGAAAACAACAGCTCAACAGGTAAACATATTATTTCAAGCTGTAGTTATAAAAGAAACTGTAATTACAAAACTTGAAGTTATGAAGTGAATACTGATCTATTTAACTGCTACAAAAAAAAAAGCGAAACAAAACTTATCTCTAGGATATATGAATCAACTGAAATCATATTGGAACGATCTGCATCCAGAATTAAATAAATTTACTGCGAAGCAATTACGCTAACAAGCAACATTTGTGGAACACAAGAAAAAGGTTATTGAAAAAAAGATCTAAAATTAACCTTCTTCCCAACACTATAAAAGAAAACGGAACCATGCAAAGCAGTACATGAACGACATTCAAAAAGTGAACAAAACCGAAATAACAAAGAAAGTACCATTATGGGTTAAAGGCAGCTGATTTACGTCAGACTATCAGCCATGTGATGATGCTTATTGCATAGAAACACGCAAATCACTATACGTCTCACCAACAAAATCTGGAGATAGAAGTGATGTTTGGAAACAGCAACTAGAGGTCACTTACTTGCAAACTAATAATCCTCAAGCAGGAGCTAAAAAAGCTGTCAGTGAGAAACTCCGACATCAGAAAAAAATAACCGAGAAATAAACAATAAACAAAAAATTTAACCGGAACCACGCAGCAGTATATAGACACATGACAGGAGAAGCAGTGCACATCACAGAGGCTCCTTCACAAGAATACATAATCTAGGGTGAAGAGAACTAGTTAAACCAGAATGCTCTGTGGCTGGAAGAAATTCAGAGAAGTCATTGTCCCTGCAATACACCTAAGACATGCAGCATTGACTGTGATACCCTTGTATCTATGATCCAGAAACTTCAGGATGGAAAAGCATTCAGAAGAGACTTGATTGTTGGATATTTGTACAAGAAGATAACCTACTGACCATATCTTATCAACCTGTTCATCAAGCTCTCAATGGGAACAATAGCATACCATACGGTCTCCAAACGCAGAACCATTCACATGGCAGAAAACTACCGGTCAATTGCACTTCAGAACTTAATGTATCAGATATATACACCATGTTTAGACCCCTTCCTCTAAGACCATTGTGAAAGCAATAACATCATCACAGCAGAATAAGCAACTGGCAAAAAAGAGAGTTTGGGGATGTGCCAAGCAATTGTTAATCACAAAACAGTGATTTCAGTGGTGTGGGAGCATAGAGGAAATCTAGTTTCAATGTGGCTAGGCTACAAGAAAATATTTGACTTGTTCCCCACGCATGGATGATAGAAGCCCTTTAACTTGCTAAAGTTCCAGTGTGCATAGTCAAAACCATAGTTGATCTGACTTCATCGTGGGTCACCATCTTGAAATTAAACACAGAGAATGACTGTATTATTACATATATTACATATATTGCAGAGGCATATTCCAAGGACCATTTGTCATTCATGTTAAGTAAGTCTGAGAGATATCTCACTGGTTCATAAGGAAACAGAAATATCAAAATTGCACAGTTTCTTTGTAGATGAATTGAAACTATATGCAAAAAATATGCACGAGCTGATAAAGAGCCTTGACCTGGTTACAACATTTTCAAAGGATAAAGGGTTGGAGTTTGGTCAGGATAAATGTTACTTGGTTGTGAAAAGAGGGAAAACTATAAACCAGACTAGCAACATCTCCATCAATGACTTGACTGCTTCCCCTATATCTGACGAGGAATGTTACAAGTATCTAGGGGTGGAAGAAAACACATCTTACAATGGCACCTGTAACAAAACACATGTCGCTAAAGAAAATTACAGCCGAATTGAGAAAATTTGGACCTAGGAACTCTATGCATTCAATAAAACAGTGGTTCACAATGTGTTTGCAGTGCCAGTACTCATAGCAACATCTGAGATGCTTGATAAGATCCGACCCATTGATGTGAAAGCTGGAAAATACTAACAAGCATGCATAATTTCCACATAAACCGGAACATATACACCTCTACCTCAAACGAAAAGAAGGCGGCAGATGCTTAACATCGATCCAAAATGCCTTTGAATGTCGTATAAAATCTCTTCGGCAACATCTTTTGACAACCAAGTGTCGAAGTGCATCCCTTGACCATGTTTGCATGCATGATGCTGATAACATCATAAGACTTGGAACGCAACTCCTTGAGCAGCATTCTTTGTCTGATAGCCTTAATTATATGCCTAAAGAAGTCACACGACTCAAACTCAATGTATCATCAGATGAAAGGACGAGCATATGTGAGCAGAAGACTATGCATGGATATGTTAGTAGAAAGCTCTGAGATGATAGAAACATTGCATCAACTCTGTCATGGACTAAGAACCGGATTACTGTTTCTCACTTTCAAGAGTAAACGTTAGCAATTCATGAACAGGAAATATCAACTAAATACCTGATGCACAAAGGGACAGAGATGCAGGAAAAACAGTAAAATGTGACAATCGATACAGACTTTGTGGAGTTAACACCGAAAGTATCACCCATATAATATATAGTTGTCTGAAAATGTCATCCCGATATTATCTACCGATGAAACGTGATGTGGCTAGGACACTGTACAACGTGATCAGTCGAATGCATAAACCCGCGAATAAAGAAATAAGAACCCACAGTATAGTGGAAGCCAGAGCCACTCATAATAAAAAAAGAGGACTTGTGGACTGTCCCAGTGAAAACCTCAATAAAATGTAAACACAATAGTACGGATATAATGATTTTGGACAGAGAAGAGAAACTGTGTACAGTTGTGGAAATCAGTTGCCCAGCGGATGTTAACGTAGAGTTGAAGATCAGTGAAAAAGGGAATACCTACGCTGAACTATTGAGAAATCTGTAGTTACTCTATCCAGGTTACGAGTTCAGGTTTATACTTGTAATTATTGGGACACTGGGATATGTAATACACTGACTAAATACCAATCTTGAGAAATTAGGCTTCTCAAAACCAGAAAGGAGAAAGCTGATTCGAAGTCTACAGATCCAAGCCATCACTGGAACTGTAAAAATCGGTAAAACTTTCCAGAAGTTTATCATTTAAGCATATATCAGCATATCCAAATATGCAAGTATATGCATGAGAATACATACATAAAACAAATCTGCACGTATACATACATACAAAAATGCCCTGTAGTTGATGTTGAAATTCTAATGAAGGAGCCTTGGATCTAGGTCAGAAACCGGCTCTTTTTTAATTGGTAAGAAATCTTGGAAGACAACTGAATAATGGCATGCATACATACATACATGCTCATACATACATACATACACACCTATACATATTTGCATACATACGTACGTACGTACATACATACATACATACATACATACATACATACATACATACATACATACATACATACATACATACATGCTACAAACATACGTATTACTATGTCTTTATTTGTAATAAATGTACACAATATTCATTAACTGATCAGAGAACTCAAAATTGGAACCAATAGTGCATTTCCACATTTTTCTTTTTCGTACACCTTATCACAACATATAACTACTTTCTATCTCAGCTTTATTTACACCCTTTCTTTTTAATCATTATATTCACTTATAGTTTACACAAAACGTCTAATGTGATCATTTTCAGTACTACCTTTATAATTTCATGCTTTAATTATGTAATTTTTGGTTGAATAATTCTTCTCAAACTGTTCTCAATAACAACTGGAAGTTTAGAAATTCACATTGGGTAACATGAAAAAATTCTGTTGAAGGTCAATGTTATTGCTACTGTGAGATATGTATGTTTAATATTCATATTAATAGTCACATTTATTTTGTGCATACAAGAAAGTTAAAAGTAACAATTCTAAGTGTATTAATTTGAAGGTCGTCTTAAATACGTTTTACACACACATACGCACACATTTACACACACACACAACACACACATACATGTATTTGTATTTATACGCATCTATATATGCATATATATATATATCTGTAAATCTATCTGCCTACCTACATTTTCTATCTATCTATCTATCTATCTATCTATCTATCTATCTATCTATCTATCTATCTATCTATCTATCTATCTATCTACATAAACATATATATATTTCATATTTCATTTTTTATTTCATCTAGCTTCAGCTCACGAGCTGTGGCCATGCTGGGGCACCGCCATTTGGTGTTGCTACATAATTTTACTTCACGAATGCTTTTTAGCTATTGACATTTGGTGCATGAGAGAGTATGATGCAGCCGCCCTCATCTGCACCTCCTGTATGTATGTATATATATATATTCTACCTCACCCAACTTAGAATCTATTGTAGCAGCCTCTAATAAGCAAAAGCTTTCTCTTTACTATCAAAACTCACATAACTACAACTCTAGTCATACGAACACTCAACATTCATACAGCTCCAGCACAGATACCCTTACATTAGACCACAACCACAACCCAACCCATCCTACTATCACTACCCGGAACGCCACCACATTCTCTACCACCCTTACAAATAGTACACTACATAACTGACACTCCATTATTTTTACACCTCTCCCTATTCCTTCTATCTTTTTACACTCTAATACCTTTTTCTCTGTATCACCCTCATCACCCCATTCCTACTTTCAAATTATCTTGACTGACCACTAACTGGTACACTTTCCTTATTATCCTCTCTCCTTGATTTTCTTTTTTCTTTCTTTTTCTTTATTCCTCTCTTCCTGTTTTCGATTTGACCTTACAAATACATTCCCTACTTTTAGGTCACTTTAAATAAAACCCTTGATTCAATAGCACTGTGTACAAACTCTATACTTGGAATGACCAATTTTAAATACCATTGGATTTTACTCACAAGATATTAGAATCTTATATGTATATCATTCTGCCTAAATAATAGATCTACAAATGCAGTATCCCTGCATATCTCACATCTATTTTCATTCCTCCACTTCACTCTCTATTTCGCTTCTTATTCAAATTAACTATTGCTTAACCATTTTCTCACACCGTCTCCGATGAAGGATATAATAAATATCCTGGAAACAGCTATAAGACCTTCTATTTATAAATGTTCTAAAATCTTCATAGCCTTGGTTTTTAATCTCATTCTCAAAAAAAATTTGATGTATATATATATATACATACATGTATACGTGCATAGACGTATACACACACATTCACGCGCGCGCGCGCTCACACACACACACACACACACACACACATACACACACACAAATCTGACGCGCAATGTTCGATTTTATTGAACATTTTAACACATTTTATGGGTGGCAATTACGAAATTCACAATTTTTGAGGAATTAATGATAAAAAGTTACAAGATTGTGGTAATTTTAGGCAATTACATCCATCCATTATCGATACTCCATCAAAATGTTATGAAAAGCGTCATGAATTTTGAATTGTGGTTGTTATTGTTTTCGAAACACAATGACGAACAGCAACTTTTTACGCTTTAAGAATTCATTAATTTTTGCTTTTATTAGCATATCGATCCCGAATTGAATTCAGAAATAAACATTCTCTATATTTACTCTTTTCAAATACAAGAAAGAAATTAATGAATTAGTGTGTTGGGTGTTTGAGAAGGGGACTTTTTCTTGAACTAGTTCAGGATCATGAAAGGAAACTATAACGGTGGAGTTCACTGTCTGTAGAAGTTTGTAGAGTGAGAAGACGCTCCTGTTTGCTGTGATGATATAGTGTCTGGGGGAATTGGTGTGTAGAGCTACACCAGTCACAGAGATTCCAGACAAAGTGTTCAGCAGAACAGAAATGGCGTGCGACGAAAGAGTTATTACGAAATCAGATACCCCGCAGGTGTTCGGTGAAGCGATTAGTTTAGCGTCGTAACGTCGTAACATCTACCCTCTCTCTCTTATATATATATATATATATGTGTGTGTGTGTGTGTGTGTGTGTGTGTGTGTGTGCGAAGAATGAGAAAATGGAAATATTGAAGTTAATAGGAGTTTATTATCAGCAAAAAACGATCATTATCTCTTACTGTTGTTTCAATTTGGCACAGTGTCATTAAAAAATATTTAAATCATATTTCTGAGCTTAATTTCTTCAGAGAAGGAAAGAATATACCCTTAGAAATATTATGTATTAGTTATTTGAATCATCACGGCAGACTGGATAATAATGTTTATGATTAGTAATGGTATATGTCTAGGCAGGGTGGAGGTAACAGGTTTGTAATGGGTAAGATATATTATACAAATATAATTAGGGTAAGGAAGGGTAAATAAATAGAGATTGAAGATTAGATTATAATATTAATAAAGGGCAATATGAATGAGGTGATAAATTAAAATACATAGGTAATTTGTTTATAAAAAAGAGAAAAAAACTTATCTACATATAAGAATATATTCCTACTTACTATCACACGATCATTAAAAAAAATATTTAAAAACAATAATTAACTAATCAAATTTGTTTCTGTTTGAGTTTACGTGATCCGTATCAACATATTTTAGGGGTGAGTGTACAATTTTTCAGTATTATTCATGTTTGCGTACTTGTTCCCTCATCTGTGTGCATTCACACACACAAACACACACACACACACACACACACACACACACACTCACACACACACACCACACACACACACACTCACTCATATGTGCATGTATATAGGGGTAGACATGCTTTATACGGACAAAATTTGCGTTGTGCATAAGTGTTGGCGTGTGTGTGTGTTCGTGGTTGCGTGAGTACGCGTGTATATATGAATATATAGATGTGTGTGTGTGTGTGTGTATGTATATACATATATATATGTATGGCTCCTTATATGTATTCATTTACGTGAATTGGTGCACACACATGTATCTTCATGTATGTGTGTATATGTGCATACTTATTTGAATCTATTGTTTGTGTATGTATATATATGTCTGTGCATTCGTGTGTATGTTTATATGTATATACATATAAATATATTTAGATGAGTATATCTATGCATACGTATATATATGTATATGTAAATGCTTTTTGACCGGTGATAATATATGTTTATGTATTATTTTTTATATAATTTTTCCTCAGCTTTATAACCTACTTACCTAAGCATTTATTTTATCCCCTCTATCATATGTTACTCTTCTTCACTGTAATTTATTATTCATCCTCTATTTATTTACCCATTATTACCCTGATTAAATTCATATATTATCCATTACCCACTAAAACAACCTATAACCCACTAATCCGAACATATACCAATATTAGCCATAAAATAATACTCAGTCTGCTGCGACGATTCTAAAAGACAACAAATTTAAAACCTAACGGTACATCCTTTTTCTACCCCTCTGAAGGAATTTCGCCTAATACAATGATTTTAATAATTTCTATTTCATCTTTTAGGCTGATTTGAAAGAGCTGTAAGGAACTATGTTTGATTTTTGCAGATAATAGATTTTTGTTAAATGGTATATCTCCATTTTTAAACTTTCCTTTGAATGATCATAAACCTATTGTTTCATGAATATTATCATTCACAATAAATATTACGTATTGAATCAGTAATTCATTGTATGTCACCATCCCTTAATGAGGCTAATTTAACCTGCAATTGAATATATATATATATATTGTTTCGTTTACGCATATTGATACCGATAATCTGGCTGGTGCTGGAATACAATATACATTTACTTTAAAATAAAGATTCTGTTGAGTATAGAGCGTAATGACAAAGGAACAATAAATTATACAGTTAACTTTATTAGCGTACACCTAAGCTACTGCAGCTCATTGCACAATTTCCTATTCTTTTGTCAGTTAATTTCACACACATGTGTGTATTTTCCTAAGAATATTTTGTAATTATTATTATAAAAACGTCTGCTATGTTTACCTCTCCTAAGGATATTTTGTAATTATTATTATAAAAACGTCTGCTATGTTTACCTCTTTATACATTTTAACATGTCTAAGATTTTATTTGCAGGAATATCTTTGAAATCTATCCGCTTCCGTTGTAGTTGTATTTGTAATTGTAAAATTTTCTTTAAGCGTAATTGTCTTTAGATCAAAAGCAATTACCTCACGTTACTCACCTTAGTTTTTCACACACCTAATAACAGAAACGCTTCCTCTTCGCCTATTTTTTCGTACAAGTATTTGTTTTTCTAATTACACTGCCTGTAGAGCGTCCTAATTGACATTTCTTAAAATATACTTAGTTAAAACAAAAACTTGTTTTAATTTAGCGACCCAACTCTTTATAGGATAGAAACATTGCTCTCAGTAGCAACTGGTAGTTCAATGCATACTTATTGATTTGACACCATTTTGTGTAACATAATCTTCTTTATCTTCTTCTACTTATTTCAGTCGTTAGACTGTGGCCATGCTGGTGCGTCACCATACAAGATTTTCTTTTTAGTCGAACTAATCAATCCTTGTAGTTATATTTGTTGTTAAATCTAATACTTATTCTATCGGCCTTTGTTGCCGCACAGCTAATTTACTGGGTATCAAACAACCTAACACTGGTTGTCAAGAAGTGTGGAGGGGATAAGCATAGACATAACGATACATGCACACACATACCTTTATTTATATATATTATTATTTTAAGAGTCCTTTGACAAGTTTCTGTCATGTACGTATAGCTGTTTCCTCTTCTGTAGTGTTTTGTTTCACTGTCTCTGCAATATTAAGCAAAACATAAAACTACCCCGCTAACACACACACACACACACACACACACACACACACATGCCCTTTGCTTTCTTTCTACTTCCCTCGATTCAAAGTTACGCTTTTTAATCACAAGACGATGCTTGCATTTCCGTGCAAAGAAACCGCATGCTGAATGAAAATGGCATAAATACAACTAAAATTGCAAACACAACCTATGCGGGTGGATTTGCCCATTTAATTTATAATAAAATATTGATTACAGCAGTAATTGCATAGATATCAGGACACAGCCAACTGGTAACAATGTTTCCTGGGGTTAAATAGCAGTAGCATTCTTCTCTTTCCTGGGACTGCCATATTAATTTGGCAACAAACCATCACTTTATCGTGCTGCTGCTGTATAAGTCTCTCTGAGAGATTTAGAAATGCACTATTTCTAATTTTGTAGATCAGTGAATTTATTTCACTTGAAATTCTATAAGTTTTCAAAGGCGAATAAGCATTGACAACTACCAAGGCGACGCCTTTTTGTAGTCTTTGGAGAAACCTAAGCGGAATTTTTGTGCGAAGCCACCATCGTTGGGTGGTAGAGAATTATTGAAAAATGAAAAGTTATGCGGACGCTACTGGAGGTTGAATTCCCCTAGACCCACATGCGCTGAAGCCGGAGATGATGGAGTGGAATGAGGAGAAGATAACCAAATATTATGGTATGATAAAGAAAGAAGGATCAAATATAAAAATGACCCTGCCAGAGGAGGAAAAAAGAAAAATGGAAAACAAGACGGTCATATTCAGAACATTTTCTAATGTAAATAGGAAAATAAAAACACGCGCAGCAAGAAGAGATAGAGGAAATCTTGGCGGAACAAATAGGAGAAAGGATAACGTTCTTTACAAGAGGAAAGAAATTTGCGACTATAGTAGTAACCTTTGTATCAGAAGAAGAGGCGAAAAAAACCGACAACAGGCTGATACAGGGAGAAAAATGGACGTTGATGTCCAACTTTTTGGGCAAAAGAATCGTTAAGATTAGGGCGGGAAGAATCTCACCGTCGATAGACCCAGAATGGGTGATGGTCGCAACTATTAATTTAGAGATGAGGAACAATGGAGAAGACCTGAGAATCGGAATGATAAGCCGAACACAAGTGAAATGAGTGGGTTATGGTCTAGAAATAATCTGCGCAGTGAGCCCGGAATATTACGACGAAATGGCGGAAACTCTGGAATTACCAAATGGAGAAAAACTGGAAATAATGTTGGAGGGGAGACCCCTAAAGTGTTATGGGTGTGGTAAAAGAGGGCACTTGAGAAGGAAATGCCCTAGAGCAGCAGTGGAAATGGTAGAGGAGAGTGTTCAGGAAGATATAATGGTAGAAATAAAGCAGAAACAGAAACTGGAATTTTGCGGAGGTGAAACCCAGGAAAAGAGAGAGAAAGAAGTCACCGACGGCAGTGGAAATGAAGAAGTATTTCTTTATTACCCACAAGGAGCTAAACATAGATGAGATAATACACACATGCGGGGACAATCAACACATGAAAGAATGGAATAGTGAAATTATGCAATGAAGATGGAACGGCCACCCCAGCCCTGCTCCTGGGTGGTTAAGTTATTTAAATTATTTCAACAGTTCTTTTGAAAATTATTTCAACATTTTTCAAAAGTTCTGTTCAAAATAAAACTCTACTTACCACTCTATATAGTTTTTAATTTCCCCATAGTTCACCACTGGAGCGCTGGGTTGGAAATTCACCTCGGGCCCCAGTGGGTTTATATCTGATGGGAAAGCATAAACACGTCCGTAAGTCGTTATGTAAAATGTAAAGCTTTAAAGAAAAAGGAATCGACGGTTTCATCTCGCAGCGCGGGCGAGATGGCCGTCTCATTTGCATTGTAATTTTATTCATTTCACATTCATTCTTTCATGCGTTTTTTGTTCCCGCATGTCTTTGTATGTCCCCTCTGTAATTAGGCCTTGTGTCTGTAATAAAGAATTAAGCTGCCTTTTTCGTCTATGACACGGAGTTGTTTTCAGTTATTACCTGCGGTGTGTGAGTTCGTTTCCTGTTGTATTGTTGTGAGTTTTGTTATATTTGTATTAAAGATTTTATTGTGATTTGTACTGTTATCCTGTGGAAGACGGTAGTTTTCGCCCATCGGGGTGGAGAGTTTCTACAAATTATTTGTTGAATTGTGAATTTGTGAAGAGAGTTTCTGAAAATTTTTGTGTTAGCCGACGAAGCTGTGGACACTCAACCAGCCGTTGACTGTGCTACGGCGACGGGAGAGGGTGCAAATAGCGGTGCTTTGCAGGTCAGAGAGGTAAGGTTTGACGAGGGAAGGCTTGAAAAGGCGAATGAATTAATTGCTAAGGAGGGAAACGTCCTGAGACTGGCCCCTCCAAAGGAAATGTTGGAAGAAGCAGCAAGGAGAACATTTGTTTCTGAAACACTGTCGAGCAGCAGCAGATGGATTGAATTGGCAAGCACTGAAGAGATGGAGGAGTGCCTCAAAGTGGTGAAGCACCTTGTTACGTGCTGCACTAGAAGCAAGATGTACAGCACAGTGGAGGTACGGTTTGCGACCGAAGAAGACGCAATAAAGTGCTCCACTGTGCCACTGAGGTCAGCTGAGTAGGCGCTGCTGCCGACCTATTGCAGCAAGCGTGCGGCCGGAATTGGGATGGGCGGGGTGCCCCCAGAGATGGATGAAGCGTGGCTGGTGGCAGCAGTCCTCTTGAGCGCCGAGGAGGAGTCTAATGTCCTGGGGATCATGAGGAAGGTGGAAGTGAGCTGGTTTGGGTGCGGTTTTGAGGAGATAGTCTAGGTTAGCGTCCCGAGCCTTCATAGGGTTATGGATGAGATTGTGTTGCCGGAGGACGTCGAACTGCGAGTGGTGGTGGAGGGAGGAACTCCCATCTGCTGCCACTGTGGAGTGCGGGGTCACATGCAGGCGGGGTGTCCTCGGAAGCAAAAGGTGGAACAGGAGCATCAGGAGAGGGAGGTGGAGCAGGGTGTGTTGGCGCAAGGCTAGGTTGAGGAGGTGGAGGTGGCGGAGGCGAAACACCCAGTCGGAAGGAGAGGAGGAGAGGAAGGAAAATGCATTGTCACCTCCAGAAGGCCCACAGAAGGAAAGAAAGAGCAATTTGGAGGGGATGCAGATAGAGGGTGCAGAGGTGGCAAAGGGGAGGGTTGCAGAAGAGAGAACAATTGGGGGAAGAAGTATGCAGAAGGGAAGGTAAACAACAACTAGGAGGGGTATGGACATTCAAGTGCCAGGAGCATCGGGAGAGAGTGAAGATGGAGGTTGGAAAGGAGAAGCACAGACTTACATCACACACGCACACACACATATATACCTGCATGCGTGCATACATACATGGTGGCTATCAACTCGTAGACGAATATGACCATCACTATCAAATTTTCATAGGCTATACATTAAAGAAAATGGCAGTCGGCAATGCCCGTGCTGAAAGTTGAAGTTGATAACAGCTTCCACAACGCTGCTAAGACTCACTTACAAAGCCATTAAATTAAGTACCAGTTGCGTACTGGGGTCCTTCTAATCGACTGGCTCCATCTCCCCAAAATTTCGGGCCTTGTGCCTTGAGTAGAAAAGAATAATCCAGAAACAAGCAAGAGAAAGATCTACGGCTTTGCAATGCACTGGATGTTTCTTATTTTGGAATTACCGTTGTCTTCCAGAAATATCTAAACAAGGACTTGGGGTTACTAGCTCCACGAGAGGGTGCTGAAAAGTTCCTGACTTTGAGTGAAATAAAATACAGGAGGATCAGTTAATTGTGATGTTATTGACCATATACCGCTCTCAGATTCACACACATATTGTAGCGGTCATTCAGTTTTTCTATGCCCTGTAAAAGAACTTGGAAATTTGAACCTCTAACCAGGCCTTTCGTTATACCTTTAAAGCCAGGAACTTTTCAGCACCCTGTCGTAAGCTGTTGGGTGGCCATTGACTTTACTGAGGGTATTTATCCTTTGATAGGTTTTGCTTTTCGTGCGTAGGGTGTCCAACGGAAAACTACCCCCTTACCATTTAGGCGTTAGGGGTGTCGGCTTAGTTACTGAGAGCCCGACCTTCGGTTAGCTGTACTGGGTTACAGGTTACTAATAGCACTATGTATACAGACACATATACATACATACATACGTATATACATACACATGTATGTACATTCATACACACACGCACACGCACATATATGGAGAAAGAACAATAAAGAGGGAAGACAGACATTTACACATGCAAAGACGTAGATACATGTAAAGGTAAATATACATATAAAGATACGTATAAAACAAGTATTTGAAGTGAAATGATATGTATAGCAGACACACATACACGCACACAGAGAATGTGCTGTGCGATACTATCAAATTACTGTTATTGTTAAATTCCAGATCATCGCTGAACAAAAACATTCCAGCCATGACTACCTCATAGTTGTGTATATCTTGTACTGCATTGTCCAATGTGTTTTCCCATTTTCGTTTTAATGAATATTGAAAGAACTAGTAGGGTATGATTTGAAGGAGACTGGACTGCTGTTTCATGCACACATGACGCCCGGAAAATAAAATGAAAATATAACAAAAACATGTGACCTTCATTTCAGGTAAAAATAAATAGTATGGAAAAATGTATGAGAGGACTGCTCATGTATAGTTTTTCCTCTTTCAACAGTTGTGAGAAAGGTAGCTATTACAACTATTCAGTATTCGGAGAAAAAAAGAAATTGTTCTGTTTATGTAATACAGCGTAATAATACCTGTTTATATACATTGTATATATCACATATGATTCAGACATACACATATACATACATGGATAACTTTATTCATATACGTGTGTGTGCGCGTGTGCGCGCATATATATATATATATATATACTAAGCAATAAGGGTTCAGCAACGAAGGTTTTTCCTCAAATGAGGCTTTTACATGCCGAAGACTACTTGGTGTAATTGATAATTATTCTAAATTAATTAATTTCACCCTTCATTATTACGGATATATATATATATATATATATGCATATATGTAACTACTTGGACTGTAGGTATATGTTTATTAGTATATCGATTAAAGTACATTCACCGTTTGGTATACCTGATGTCATACACAGTAACAATATCATTCTCACTGGATCTGCGTCAAGAAATCAGCAGTGTTTGTTGTGTTTATAGTTGATGAAGGAAAAGGAAGATGGGTTTAGTTCGAATCTTTACTCAGCATGAACATTTACTGTGATCTTGGCATGAGTTTCTGGCTAGTTACGCATTGGTACAGCCAGAACAACATGCCAACGAGATCTCAATATATTTAGGGAGATATATTTCTCTACACCAAACACTAGAAGTGAAACAACTTGACGCACAATATTCTACCCACCATGGGTCAAATGAAAGATGGGTTTAAACCAGGGACGTCAAACTCAAAGTACGCTTTAGGTTGCAGGCCGAACTGGATAAACATTTATTGAATAGACTAAAACTTTTTGAACAGGAACATGTATTGAAACGGATGGTAAATAATTTTATTCCAAAAATAAATTAACTTTAACTTAAATTACTTAAAATATTTGCTCCGCATAAAAATATCTTCTGTCAAAATTATAAAAATTTAAAATAAGAGTATGTTGTAAAAAACAAAAAACAAAAAAGAAAAAAAAGAAAATATGAATAAAAAATGTAGTTTTTAGTGAAGATTAAAATAATGAATCAAAACTTTCAATTTTCTTTTTGCAATTTTATCCGAGCAACATACTTGGAATATTTTCTTGGCAACGAGTTCATTGATATTTGGTGGCAACGCTATGTGTTGTTTAGACTCTCAGGGTGAACTGAAGGCGTTCATCTATGAGACGCATCCTATGTGACGTTTTATTCTTCATCACAGAGAACATCTGCTTGCACACGTATGTGCTTCCAAACAAAGACAGCGTTCGAATGGCATGTAAACGGAGCTGAGGCATTGTTCCGGGTATGAAGTGAACTGTACGGCCTCACAGAGTCGTACTTTGCTTTTAATGTCCCATTACACTGCAGTTCTATTAGCTCCATTTGAATCTATACAGGTACAGTTACCACACTGACGGCAAATCGGTTGCGAAGCAGCTCGAAATAATTTTTCAGTGCTTCACAGTCACTAAAGCACTGTGCTAATTCAGTGTGGAACATACTCAATTTATCAGCAAAGTGTTGCTTTGGGAAAACCGTGGCGCTGACTTGGCTCAAGATTACAGGGAAAGTGAGACAAGTTCAATTGGTGCATTCGTATCTCCCATAAGCGCAGCTTCACTTGAAATGCCTTCACAGCGTCATGCATATCATAGATCATGCGATTCCATCTCTGGAGCTGGATGTTTAAAACATTGAGATGCACAGTTATGTCAACCAGAAACGCCAACTCCCATTTTCACTTTTCATCCTGAAGATCTTTGGATTCTTTTTTTTTACTGTCCATGAATTGACATATCTCCTCAACCAGCTCAAAAACTATACTGAAAACCTTTCCTCGACTGAGTCACCACACTTCCGTATGATAAGGTACGTCCTGAACTCTGAATGTATTTCCCGCGGGGAAGACTGAAATTGGTGGTGATTTAACTCTTCGGCTAGGATAAAGTTTATGGTTTGCATTACAGTGGCTCATTACATGTTCCATTTTTAAGGCTTTAGCGCATAGCGTTTCCGGGTGTATGATGCAGTGATATGCAGTCAACTCACCAGCGTAATTCTCTTCTTGCATCTTAAACGTATCCCACCCACTAGTCCACTTTTTCCCCGCACATCGCCGGTGTTCCATCTGTTGTAAATCCAACAGGTTTGTTCCAAGGAAGTCTCAGGTCAGTTACACTCATATTTTTTCAGAGATCCTTTCCTGTTATTGTCCTGTGCATCGATTTTATGTCCAAAATTTCCTCCATAACGAACAAATTGGACTCCACTCTACGGATGAAGATAACCAGCTGTTCCATATCAGTCGTGTCAGTCTGACACGACTGATTTGTCTTGATGTTTTGTCTCGTAGTGACGTTTGAGATTATACATTTTAAGTACAGCAACATTAGCACCACAATTAAGACACAGGGGTTTGTCATCAATGTCAGTAAACGTGTACTCGGTTTCCCACCGGATTTGAACGGCTCTGTTTTCAGCATCGACTTTTCTCTTGGTCATTGATATAGATAGCTACTACAACAGAATGACATCACGTGAAAATGATCACCCAAAAGAGCAGTAACGCGGCTGTTGCGGTTCATTATGGCATTAGTAGATTTTACGTCATCAGTGTTTCATAACACGCGATTAGAGAATCGGAGGTTGTGTTACCAGCGTGCTTTGTTGCAGTTACAATTACGACATGTGACTGTGTTATGATGCCGCTTTTATGGTTAACGAAAAATCCATAAATGCAAAAGGAAAAGTGATGCTTGTAAATCTTCAGCAAGCAAATATATACAGTTAACACCTCCGGATGATTTAAAGCTGAGACCAATCATAGAAAGCCAGGCATGTGAAACACACAGACTCAGCAACGTCTTGGACATCCTCCTAAAACTCTTCCTAAAATATATATAGCGCTACATACGAGCTGACCTAGACATACTAAATCATCTGCCAAAAACGGTAAATAAATATCCAATTTTTACTTCATTTGACGTTGTCAGATTATATACTAACATTCTCCATGACTATGGAATAACTGTTTAGACACTCACCAATCCGAACTTCCAACATGCATAGAAAAAGAATTTATCATTCTTGGGCTCAGACTCATACTTGAAAACAACTACTTTACCATCAACGGTTCGGATTACCGACAAACATCAAGAACAGTGATGGGTACGAATGTAGCTCCCACATACGCCAACTTAATCATGGTATCCACTAACAAAACATCTACGACCAATCTCTTCTAATATTCGGAGACACGTTTCATACACAACTCAAAACAATTGGGAAAGATACCCGAATAATTGCTTTGTCTTATAGAAGGAAACCTTTGACAAACTAACTGAATTTAAAATTATATTAAACAACCTAAGCAATAACATCCAATTCACAATGGAGTTTAAACCCCAAAGAACTCGTCTTTCAGGATAGTCTAATCACAAACCAAGATGGAAAAATAGAAAGGGAGTTATTCTTTTTACATCACTTCAACCGAAACACACCAAACTCAACATTTCCTTCAACCTGGCAAAATGAATTTGTATCAGAACCATCCAAGCGTCAACAAAGACTAGCGTAACTGAAGGACACACTTATCCAAAGAGCCTGCCCTCCTGTCATAATCACCAACGGAATAAACAAGGTAAAACAAATGGATATCGATGAACTTATGAGAAGAAAAAAAAACGGAAAACGTCTTAGCATTTGTGTCAACCTTCAATCTCAGGAACACCGAAATATTTGAACACATCCACAAAAACCTCTCCATTTTATTTGCAGGTGAAAAAAATGAGAAAAATCTTATAAAAACAACAATCAGCAAAAAGCAAAAGGCAGCCCCAAACACCAAAACTTATTCTCACTGGAGCAAAATCACAAAGAAACCCCAACTCATCTGTTACAAAATGCGGCACTTGCCGTTACCTAATTGATGGACCAGAAATTAAATTCAAAGACGGCCAAACCTTCAATGTTAAATCCCATATTACCTGCAACACAGAAAACCTAATCTACGTAATCACATGCTATGGTTGCCAACATAACTATATAGGTCAGACGGGCGGATTGTTACGCAACAGAATGACGTCTCATCACCAACACATCCGAGACAAAACCACGAGGAAAATTCCTTTAAGCAGTCACATTGCAACCTATTCAGGAAAGGACTTACCCAATTTCAAAATCTTTCCCCTCAACAAGTGTTCAGATTTTTCAACCAACAATAAAGATTAAATAAAGAATGGCAATTTATTAATAGATATCCTATATCCACAATTGGATATAGAACCAACCTCTACCAATCAATAAATAAGAATGAGCACTTAAGTAATTTATACATACTGCTGATTTGGAAAGTACTTAAATCTTCAGCGACTGAAGAAGGGGATTTTTCGTTGTGCTTATTGTCCTGTATCTCTCCCCTTTTTTTTGCTTGTCTTGTTCCTTGGTTTGTGTCTATGTGTTTCGTCTCTCTATGTGTCCGACGTCTTTTTGGTGTCCTGTACACATATATGCGTGTATATGTACATGTAGAGGTAGGTACGTACATATATGTTTATATATATGCATATATTCTATTTTATTAACATATATATATATATATATATATATATATATATATATACATATCACACATACACATATATGTATATATATATATATAATATATATATATATATAAATTCGGGGTGAGTACTTGATAATTATAAGCACCTGTGTATACCGTTTGGTGGTGTAGGTGGTGGAGTAAATTGATCAAAATAAAAACATGATGCGAAGGATTCAGCGGTACATATGTTTCGGGCCTTTATTAGACAGATTTATAACAATGCATAATGTATGTCTGTGGCCTTCTTCAGCCGCGCACAACAGCTTCCACAAGGACATGTGTTACATCAAAAATTCTTGGTTGGGGATGCAAATCCTCTCATTCGCGTACGACATAATGCGGCAGCAGCATAGAATTGAAGCGTCCATCTCCTTCTTCTCTCAATGTAGAATGAGGAAATTTGGATGTTGAAGTAATGTAAATAAATAAATACATATATAGACGTGAAGATGGAGGGGCGAGAATTCAGGACGGGGGATAAAAAATGTATAAAAAGTGTAAGTATAGAAAAATATAAAAATGTAGAGTATAAAGATATAAAGGGGTATAAGGAGATGTAAAGGGGGTATAAAGAATATAAAGAAATATAAAGAAATATAAATAAATGTAAAGGCATAAGGTTATAAAGTAAAAATAGAAATAGAAATAAAGGTAAAAAGTAAAAAAATAAAAATAGGAATAAACATGTTAAAATGTAAAAGAATATAAAGATAAGGGATGTATAGAGGTTACGGACCAAACATGGTGGTCAGGAGATTGATAAAATTTAGTTGTAGAAGTTTTGGGTGTCAATAAATCAACAGTTTCGTCTGGGGACCTAATGTGTTGTAAATCAGAGCTGTTGAGCGTTTAATCTTGTTCTTTGAATTAATTGGTCATCTAGTACACACATACCATCATGGATACATGCACCCATATACACGCGTACACATATATATACCTATGCATGTGTGTGTGTGTGTGTGTGTGTGTGTGTGTGTATTATATATTTTTATTAAAATTACAAAATTATCACAAAGAACTGTTACCCAGAGTCTCACGCCCCCGTTCGTCGAAAGCTTGTGATGAGTGTCCGACGGACGGGAACATGAAACTGATTAACAATTTTGTAATAATTTTGCAGCGTTAATAATAATATATTACAGTATTTTGGGTTTTCAAGTACTATTTTTCCACTTTGTTTTGCACTTATGTGCTCGCCTGTATACACACACACACACACACACACACACACACACACACACCACACACACACACACATATATATATATATATATATATTGTCTTTTGCTTGTCATTTCCCTGCGGCTATGCTGGGGCACTGCCTTGAAATTTTAGTCGAATGTGTCGACCTCAGTACTTATTATTCAAAGTACTTACTCTATCGGACCCCTGTGTCGAATCTCTAAGTTAACACACCACCACACACCATATATAAATGTACATACACATCTATATACTGTGCGCGGACAGGATTCCTAATGCACTTTTGCCGGAGGACAAGAAGCCGAAGCCAAGGAGCCGAACGGACACAATGCCGGACGGACATAAAGCCGAACGTACATAATCATGAAAAAAAAC
>NC_043000.1:98577343-98619843 GCF_006345805.1 Octopus sinensis
TATGTATAGGGTTGGTGTATGTATTAGTATGTATTAGTATGTATAAGTGTGTGTGTGTGTGTGTGTGTGTGTATGAGAGAGTATTAGTGCGTATGAGAGGTCTGGACGTGTGTATGTAAAGGGTTATATATATATATATATTCACGCATACAGAGACAGAGAAAGAGAAAGAACAGAGAAAAAGAAACGGAGAGAAGAGGAGGGAAAGAGAGAAGGAGGAAGAGAGGGATAGGTTGAGAGAGAGGGAGAGGAAGAGAGAGAGCGAGAGAGGCAGAGAGAGAGAGAGAAACTAGAGTTTGACTGTCAGAAAAAGAGTACTTAATACCATAGTAGAGATTAATGATATTTTATTTAAGTCGAGTTAATCTCTTGCTACTCTGACTTCCGCCCGTGGGTGCATGGGGTCTTCAGGCAAGTTACGACTAAATAAATAATGGAATTTGCACATCTATTTATAGAATTCCCGTCGTATGATGGTGGAGTGAAAATACGTATATGTGTACGTGTATAGGCGCAGAGTGTCTTTTACCCAAGGTGCTACCTTGTGAGACTGACCCCGGAACCATGTTGTTGGGAAGCAAGCATCTTACTACACAGCCACGCCCGGTATGAATGTGATTGTTCAGTTTTTTTCCAGATTTCTTGCCAATAGAGAGATAGCCGGTTTCTAACCTAGATCCAAGGCTCTTTCATTGGAATTTCAACATCATCAACAAGGTATTTTTGTATGTATGTATGTATGCATTGATGTACGTATGCATGTATGTACGTATGCATGTATGTATGTATGTATGTATGTATGTATGTATGTATGTATGTATGTATGTATGTATGTATGTGTGTATGTATGTATGTATGTATGTATGTCTGTATGTATGTATGTGTGCATGTATGTGGGTATGTATGTATGTATTATGTGTGTAAACGACATACAAAGGTACATGAAGCCCAGTTACAACTACAGCCGGCTATTACCAGTAAAGGTTTTAGTTGCCAATTTTGTACAAGACATTGTAGATCTTTAGCTGGGCTAAACAGTCACATTCGATCACAGCACCAGTAACAGTTAAGCTTGGTGCAATGGCCATACTCGATAACGAGAGGGCAGCCATAATGTGTATGTATGTATGTATGTATGTATGTATGTATGTATGTATGTATGTATGTATGTATGTACCTTACGACTTATAGTAATCTCTATCACAATGAACTGCTCATCGGTAACACTAATCCACACTCTGGGATTATCATCAATGATGTTCCAGATCAACTGAACGAGCTGAGCTGTCGCGTGAGACCTCGGCTTGGCGAAAATATCTTTGTCTTTTGGCCACAGACGACGCGTCCTCACCATAAAACTCTTGCTTTTTCTTGATGTTGAACACTCATGACTTAACCACTTTCAACAAACTTGGCGATCTGCAAATGGTGGTGAGTGTCATGGCTATTGTATGTCTTTTAATTTCCTGTATCAGATCGGAAGCTGCCACGCTGATGCAGTCAATACATTTGGTAGGAATATGAGAAAGCTAAGATTTGGTGCATACCACATAACAAAACTTTAATTCATCTCCCATCTATAGTTGGTTAAATTTTGTCGACTTATAACAAACATATAGGCGTAGGAGTGGCTGTGTGGTAAGTAGCTTGCTTACTAACCACATGGTTCCGGGTTCAGTCCCATTGCGTGGCATCTTGGGCAACTGTCTTCTGCTATTGCCTCGGGCCGACCAATGCCTTGTGAGTGGATTTGGTAGGCGGAAACTGAAAGAAGCCTGTCGTATATATGTATATATATATATATGTGTGTGTATGTTTGTGTGTCTGTGTTTGTTCCCCTAGCATTGCTTGACAACCGATGCTGGTGTGTTTACGTCCCCGTCACTTAGCGGTTCGGCAAAAGAGACCGATAGAATAAGTACTGGGCTTACAAAGAATAAGTCCCGGGCCGATTTGCTCGACTAAAGGCGGTGCTCCAGCATGGCCGCAGTCAAATGACTGAAACAAGTAAAAGAGTAAAAGAGAGACTGTTGGACTGTGGGAGTAGTATGTGTGGTGTATCTGTTTAAGCTCGCACACACACACACGCACATACACACACATACATACGTACACACACACACGCACACACATACACATGCATGCTCAACCACATGCACACACGTGCACACACATACACACACGTTCGCACACACTTGCACACACGCATAAACATGCACACACACTCATACATACGCACATACACACGCCACACATGCACCAGAGAGAGAGAGAGAGAGAGAGAGAGAGAGAGAGAGAGAGAGAGAGAGAGAGAGAGAGAGAGAGAGAAGAATGAATGTACACGCGCATATATAAAAAAATGGGAAAAAATTATAAAAATAAGAGTTTCTATTGTGTAAAGTTTTATATATACATATTTGAAATAAATATTGTTTGTTTATTAACATAAGAGGTAAATATGTTATATGTCTATATAAATTTCTGAAAAATATATTCAAAATGACGGTTTCCCACAAAAAAATGTCATATTTATAATTTTTTGCGTTTTTACAAAGTGAGTTTTACGTCAAAAGACTGAATCACATTTTACCGGAGGGTTCTCAAAAAAGAAAGTTTTATTGAATATAAATATTTAGTGCATCTCTTTAACTAAACAAGTTTTACAGGAAAAAGAAAATGAGGTTTGCAGGTAAAAAGAAACCTTATATATAAAGCTAAGCACTTTATGCATGCGAAACCATTGATCAACTTAGAGGTGCTTCTTTTCGGATATATGATTCACAGACGATATATATATATATATATATATTATATATATATATATATATATATATATATATAAACAAGTTAAATGCGATACAATAAAATTAATTATAATCGCCGGTGTACCAGTACACGCCATATATATACATATATAAATTACATTCAAGGCGAAGTGTGCACTAGATACACAAAAGCTGGATAAATTTAGTGAGATGAAAATTAAAACTTTTACAAACTTAGCTTTTCTTATACTGCAGTTTCGCCAAATTCAGTAATAAAAATAATATTTATTAATAAAAATAATATTTAGTAATAAATATATATATATATATATATATATTCATAATTAATCAATATAGGGTGGCAGAAAAATTTTGTAGAATTTTTTTGCCACCAGCGGCCTAGTGGGAAAAAATTAAATAGTCATAGACCATTTTTAAGTTCAACATCACAATCAAGGAACGGCCATAATAGGCCATTCACCCACTAGAAATAACAGCCAAAAGTTTAACCGCAAAATAACATCAATTCCGTAAACCAGGAGAAAATTAAAAAACATTTACCCTGTAATTTCTTATACGATGCACCGTTTCATCTACTGTTTAATGGTAAACTAACCTGATTAAATTAAATCAAGCCGATCTACCATAGGCCTTAGATTCATCAGTAAGAAATAGCCAAGTCGGAACAGATATTTTTCACGAGGCATTCCCGTCCCTGCCTCGGCAATATCTGACCTAAAATTTTCAAATCATCGCACTCGCGCCAAATTTATCGGCAGCAAATAAATATAAGCCGCCGATTCCATTACGGAACTAACAGAAAATTCATAATTAATCAATATAGGGTGGCAGAAAAATTTTGTAGAATTTTTTTGCCACCAGCGGCCTAGTGGAAAAAATTAAATAGTCATAGACCATTTTTAAGTTCAATCACAATCAAGGAACGGCCATAATAGGCCATTCACCCACTAGAAATAACAGCCAAAAGCTTTAACCGCCAAAATAACATCAATTCCGTAACCAGGAGAAAATTAAAAAACATTTACCCTGTAATTTCTTATACGATGCACCGTTTCATCTACTGTTTAATGGTAAATAACCTGATTAAATTAAATCAAGCCAATCTACCATGGCCCTTAGATTCATCAGTAAGAATAGCCAAGTCGGAACAGATATTTTTCACGAGGCATTCCCGTCCCTGCCTCGGCAATATCTGACCTAAAATTTTCAAATCATCGCACTCGCGCCAAATTTATCGGCAGCAAATAAATATAAGCCGCCGATTCCATTACGGAACTAACCAGAAAATTCATAATTAATCAATATAGGGTGGCAGAAAAATTTTGTAGAATTTTTGCCACCAGCGGCTAGTGGGAAAAAATTAAATAGTCATAGACCATTTTTAAGTTCAACATCACCAATCAAGAACGGCCATAATAGGCCATTCACCACTAGAAATATTTATATTTATTGCTGCCGATAAATTTGGCGCGAGTGCGATGATTTGAAAATTTTAGGTCAGATATTGCCGAGGCAGGGACGGGAATGCCTCGTGAAAATATACTGTTCCGACTTGGCTATTTCTTACTGATGAATCTAAGGGCCTATGGTAGATTGGCTTGATTAATTTAATCAGGTTAGTTTACCATTAACAGTAGATGAAACGGTGCATCGTATAAGAAATACAGGGTAAATGTTTTTTAATTTTCTCCTGGTTACGGAATTGATGTTATTTTGCGTGTTAAAGCTTTTGGCTGTTATTTCTAGTGGGTGAATGGCCTATTATGGCCGTTCCTTGATTGTGATGTTGAACTTAAAAATGGTCTATGACTATTTAATTTTCCCACTAGGCCGCTGGTGGCAAAAAATTCTACAAAATTTTTCTGCCACCCTATATTGATTAATTATGCATTTTCTGGTTAGTTCCGTAATGGAATCGGCGGCTTATATTTATTTGCTGCCGATAATTTCGCGCGATGTGCGATGATTTGAAAATTTTAGGTCAGATATTGCCGAGGCAGGGACGGGAATGCCTCGTGAAAAATATCTGTTCCGACTTGGCTATTTCGTACTGATGAATCTAAGGGCCTATGGTAGATTGGCTTGATTTAATTTATCAGGTTAGTTACCATTAAACAGTAGATGAAACGGTGCATCGTATAAGAAATTACAGGGTAAATGTTTTTTAATTTTCCTGGTTTACGGAATTGATGTATTTGCGGTTAAAGCTTTTGGGTGTTATTTCTAGTGGGTGAATGGCCTATTACGGCCGTTCCTTGATTGTGATATATTATATATATATATATATATATATTCTATATATATATATATATATACATACATACATATTATAATATGTATGTATATATGTATGTATGTATATGTATGTATGTATGTGATTATGTATGTTATATGTATGTATGTATATATATATGTATAATATATATATACATACATAATATATATTATATAATATAAAATATATACATACATACATATATATTTATATACATACATATATATATATATATATACATATATATATACACACATCTATATATATATTACATACATACATATATATACATACAGCTATATCTACATACATACATATATATACATGTATGTATGTATATATAGTATGTATGTATATATATATATGTGTGTAGATATATATATATATATATATATATATGTATGTATATAAATATATATATGTATGTATGTATTATATTTTTATATATATGTATGTATAATATATATATATATATTATATATATGTATATATGTTGTATATGTATATGCCTGTGTTCCACCGAGGTCGACTTTGCCTTTCAACCTTTCCAGGTCGATAAAGTAAGTACCAGTTGCATACTGGGGTTGATCTATTCAACTGGCCTCCCCCCCAAAAAATTTCGGGTTTTGTGCCTAGATGTGTATGTATGTATGTATGTATGTACGTACGTATGTATATACGTATGTATGTATGTACGTATGTATGTATATACGTATGTATGTATGTACGTATGTATGTATGCATGTGTATATGCGTATTTGTGCGCGTGTGTTTGTATGCATGTATTTATGTATGTAGGTGCGTGTACGCGTGTTTGTGCATGTGTGTGTATGTGTCTGTATGTGTATGTATGGACATAAACTGGCCGGCACTCTGTGGTTAAGATGTTCAGTGATTATCCACATGCAATGTTGGGGCCCCATGGGCACGTGACTTCTCTTACAGTTCCGGGTTGACCAAAGATCTGTGAGTTAAATTTGATAGACAGAATCTGCATGGAAACACGTTGGTCAAACCATCCCTCTAATTAATGGGACATCCACCTGGACTTCGGATCCGTTTAGAATTTAAATGATATCGTTCTTAAGGATTTAAATGATATCGTTCTTAAGGATACTTTCCGTTGTTTTTGTGTGTTTGTGTGTGTGTGTGACTAGTCTTAGAAGCATTGAAAGGCATAATGATCACCACAGTACCTTCATCATTGACACACACATACGCGCCCGCAAACACACGCAAAAACGCACACGCACACACACACGTACGTACACACACACACGTACGTACACACACACACACACACACACACACACACACAGACTGCGTACGTGCAGAATATTGTTGGTTTCTCGACGCGAAAGCACTATTCAAGGGAGACGACTCACTTAGCACAAAATATTTCGGAACCTAAAAAGCAACAAAAAAATCATATAATTAGATAATTCAATAAATGATAAAAAAAGAGGGAAAAGAAAGGAAAAAAATCCTACAAACAACACTGTGCCCTTTCACCAAAGACTAACTTGCTTCATTGTAATATATTTTATCATCTATTTCTTCTCAGTTAATTTTTAAGCTTTAGTACTTAATACTCTCTCTTTTACTTGTTTCAGTCATTTGACTGCGGCCATGCTGTAGCACCGCCTTTAGTCGAGCAACTCGACCCGGGACTTATTCTTTGTAAGTCCAGTACTTATTCTATCGGTCCCTTTTGCCGAACCGCTAAGTGACGGGGACGTAAACACACCAGCATCGGTTGTCAAGCAATGCTAGGAGGACAAACACAGACGCACAAATATACACGCATATATATATATATACACGCATATATATATATATATATATGTATAAAAATTATATATAAAAAATACAAAATGGGACAAGAACGCAAAAAACACAAAGAGACGACACAAAAAACGGACGGGTCATTCGAAGCCTCTAATCTTCAGTTAGGAACCGGATCATCATAGCAAATTTCGGCTGATTAATCCTGATATCGGTCAAACCCGGCCAGCCCCAAGGGAAAACTAAGCTGCGAGCATTAGATTTCTTGGAAAAAGGATCGAATGTATACGAAACAGGGACAAAAAAATGGACGATGCCACACGAATATAGATACAAAAATAAAATTAAAAACAAGAATGGTAATAACGATACATATATACGATGGGCTTCTTTCAGTTTTCCGTCAACCAAATCCACTCACAAGGCTTTGGTCGGCCCTAGGCTATAGTAGAAGACACTTGCCCAAGGTGCCACGCAGTGGGACTGAACCCAGAACCATGTGGTTGGTGAGCAAGCTACTTACCACATAGCCACTCTTGCGCCTATACTAGATGATTTTATTAATAAAAGAAATATACGTGCAGCTTTTCACACACACACACACACACACACACACATGTGTGTATGTATATATATATTCTTTTCTTTTTTTCTTTTATTCTTTTACTTGCTTTTGCAGGCATTTGATTGTGACCATTCTGGAGCACTATCTTGAAACGTTTTTAACCGAACAAATCGACCACAAGACTTATTTCTTTTAAGTCTAGTACTCATTCTGTCGATCACTTATGCCGAACCGCCGATATTATGGGGCCATAAACAGACACTAACACCGATTGTTGGGGTGACAAGAACAGACAAAAGAACACACACAGATATAGATGCAAACATACATATACACACACATATATATAGAGAGAATTTACCCCCCAAAAAATACAAATGACGAAGACAGGTGTGTAAACAACATACAGATATGTTAGTTTAACGCTCGGGTAGTATATATATATATATATATATATATCATACATATATATATATATATATATATATATATATATATATATATACATATATGTATGTATGTATATATATATAATCAGTAATCCCTCGCCATATCGCTGTTCATCTATCGCGGTTTATTATTTAAGCGTATGTCGATTCCTCCGTGGTGTTGTTTTGCATTTATAATAAAATAAATATGTACAAATTATAAAAATAATAAAAACAATATTCAGTACAGCACTGTTTCTACTTCGCGGATTTTCACATATTGCCAGGCTTTCGGAACGTAACACCCGCGATAGTCGAGGGGTTAGTGTATATATATATATATATATAATATATATATATATATATATATATATTAAGTGAAATAGAAAGATGAATAATCTTGTAGTAGATTAATCAAAAGTTTAACCGATACCTTAGTAGCAAAAATCACAGCAGTAAACAGCACGGTTGGAGGTACAACTATCTGGCGTTGCAACCGTGCGTTGGTGCGGATAATTGAAATTAAAACATTATTGGTGAATTGAAGAAATGGAGCTGAACGCAGATTGAACAGAAATCGTTTTATTTCAGAATGAAATAAAACGATTTCTGTTCAATCTGCGTTCAGCTCCATTTCTTCAATTCACCAATAATGTTATATATATATATATATTATATATATATATTATATATATATATGTGCAGAGAGAGAGAGAGAGAGAGGGGAGGGGGCAGAGTGCGCACTCAGCTCTCGCCACGGTTCAAGGCAGCTTTGGAACCTGATGCAAGCGTCCCTCACTGTGTTCCTAGGAAGATCTTTGAATACCCCGCTGATCTTAGTCACCAGCGTGGCCTTGCGGTTGTAGGCAGAGCTATTAGTGTCTTTCTCAACCACGCACCCCTTTTTTAAAAATCAATTTATGGAATTAAAATTAAGGGAATTAAGAGGCCAGAAATTGGTGCTGGTGTAGCCATAGAAATTCTCCGATAACCAGTACTATCTCTTTCCGGAGCTATGGATAAGAGCTGAATCCTTTAGCAACACTCTCTAGCCAGACTTTGACCACGGACTCCAACAGTTTCCTACAGCCATTTCAATATAGCCGAAGGTCCTGTCGAAAGATGTAGAGTGACTTGATGTCACCCTCACATTGAGATATACACAAAAACCATTGCATTTTGGGGGAATTTGATTTTCATGATACGTGGGACATCGCATAGATTATAGGAAAATCATCTGTTGTTCTGGGCGTTATGCAACTAGTCCTGGTAGAAGTTCTTTTTCTTTTAGAAGAACCAGATCATCTGCGGTTCAACAGAATGCCTCATCTTGTTCAGAAGCTTCTTTTCCTATGTCAAGCGGTTCTCCTTGGACTTGACAGTAAGAATTTTCGAAATTTCCCCAAGACACCTGATGAAAGCTAGAGGGTATATCAGCCGAAACGTTGTGTTAACAACAAACAAGATGAGGACAAATATCCGTCAAATGTAAATAATGTCCACTAATCAGGAATTTGCCTCAAAAATCATATGGCTGGAAACTAGAGCATTAACAGTGACGATGAAGTTTCCAGAGACAAAACATTGTAAAAGGTAAGCATAATCTTTTTAGGTTTAGCTATAGAAGAAAATGTAATTATAAAACCCATTTTTTGTGAAGTTAAGAACACAATGACGACCTATTTATTTGCTATAGTGTTGGTCAAGTGAAATTATATTTGGAAAAACTTTATCCAAACTTGGTTATTTTATGGCTAAACAATAATTAACAATGAACAAGTGACATTTGTTGAACGTATTATTAATTGCAAGTGAATGATCTTATGCTAATGGTACTTAACAAAATCAGAGGAAAATATTTACAACATTGTAAACAAATCTCATTCTAGTAAAGAATAGTAAAAAATATAAAGAAAATGCCATAGAACATTTGTTATATAGGGGAAAAGATCGTTGATCTTTGGAGAATTATCAGTTATATGGTATTGTTTATGACATGCTAGCGGTCGAATATTTATTACACTGTCATCTAACAAAGAGCAAAGAATAAAGCAGAAATCAATGTTTGGGGACAGTAAAGTAAAGAACACCTGGGTACTATCAATCCTCTCCAAGCAGTATCTAAAAACTATTATAGAAAAGCATCGGGATCAGAAGAGTTAGTTGAAAGGAAAATCATTTAGAAATTTAATCGAAACTAATCAGCAGTGTATGAAAAGAGAATCAATATGTCACTGATTCTCTTTCTCAGGAAAATACAAAGTCTGGAATCAGGCAAAGGAGCTTACTTTGGGTGTAGTGCGGCTATAAGAAATCCGAAGAGCTTACAGCATTAATGTCGTGGCCATTCAGATTGTGATTCCAAACTTTCATGATAGGAAAACTGTCAGATGCTGGAATAAAAAAAAAAAACTTCTTTGGAAGGCATATTAGGAATTTTTACCGGCAGACTCACAATGAAGGCATGTTATCAAGCTGGTAGCGCTGGCTGAAACAAAACCGATACCTGAATCAATATCTCTCATATAGCAAAATGACTACAAGTGGTCGATTGCATGCCAGAATCTCATGTATAAAGTGTATATAAGTTGTCTGAACCTATTCTTCCAACATCACTGGGAGAAAATAGAAAAGAGTATGCTGAACAACATGGCCAGCTACACTTTGATGCGTAGCAGCATAGGAAGAATTTGGCCAGAGTCTGGTTTGTTTCCAGGAAAGTGTTCAATTCTGTTCTCCGCACGTGGTTGCTAGAGTCCCTTCGACATGATAATGTTCCAGACACTAGTACCAAGGACAGAGACAACCTGGTTTCCTCTTTGGTCACCATTCTGAAGCTATTTAGAAATTGTTCTATTCGAATTGGTTGGAAACACTATCTCAGAAAGATATATTCCAAGGGAACATTGTTTCTATGATCTTGTGTATATTTTCAATAAAACTCATGTTTTTTCAGTTAAAGAAAATTTGAAGAGTATGTGATTGGCTCATAAGAAGACATAAGCATAAACCGAACTCATTGCTTCCTTCTGAACGATCTAAAAATATATACCAAAAATATAAACAATATAAAGAAAATACTTCGTTTAGTTGCGATATTCTCGAAAGATATAGGGATTGACTTTGGGCAATTTAAATGTTCTTTTTAATGTGTTTATTAGTAAATAAAGCATATACACATATATTTAATAAGTTTTAAAGAATAAAGTTAATTATATTTCAATGAGAAAATAAAATACAAGCCTGTCTATTAAAATTACAGTAAGTGGTTTGATATGGGAGGCGGGATGTCAATAGTGGTTAGGAATAGATGCAGCCAAAGACTCTAACGTCGGGGTAAAGAAAATACGATTGTATTTGTACCTCTTTTAGGTACATGGTTAGCAATTTTAAGATGGGAGGGTAAGTAAATACCATCGGACCTAATACTAGACTGACAGTTTAATTTTTCGACCCCGGAAGGATGAAAGACAATGTTGGTTTCGGTAGGATTTAAACTCAAAATGCAAAAGAGCCAGAATAGATGTCACCGAGCAGTTTTCTCAACGTTTTAATGATTCTGCCAAGAAAATAGTAATTAGTTTCATACAGCTTATTCAGAAGAGATACGGCGGCATTCATAAAATAACCCCGAATGATGCTTTAAATAATGTAAGCTATTACTATAAGGATAATCATTTTATCGTAAATCCTTTGAAAACACAGGTTTCTATATTCGAGAAAGAGAAGAAGAAAAAGGCAAATAGAAAGTTAAATATTGAAAATGGAATATTGCCAGAATTCCAAATATGTTGGTGTATTACTGAACCGTAATGTAACCTTCAGGAATAGTTAATTGTTTTCAGGGCCAATGTGTGTGTGTGTGTGTGTGTGTGTGTGTGTGTGTGTGATGTATGTATGTGCATGTGGGTGCATGTGAGTGAGTGTGTGTATGTGTGTGTGTGTGTGTGTGTGTGTGTATGGAAAGGAAATCGCTAAAAGATTGCGAAATAAAAATGTGCGCATGTGAAGGAGATAAATGGACTCTGTGTGTGTGTGTGTATTTCTGTGTGTGTGTGTGTGTGTGTGTGTGTGTGTGTGTGTGTGTGTGTGAGAGAGAGAGAGAGAGAGAGAGGAACAGATAGATAGATAGGTAGATTTAGATAGATAGACAGATAGATGGACGGACGGACAGAGACAAATAGGCAGATAGACAGACAGACAGATAGATAAATAGATAGATTAGACAGATAGAGAGATAGAGAGATAAACAGGCGGACAGTCAGATAGATAGATAGACAGATAGAGGGAGAGAGAGAGAATGAAAGGAAGAAGAAAGTAAAAAGGAAGAGAAAAGATAGATACGAATGAAAAAGAGTAAAAGTAAAAATGGGCATTTCTCCAGTCAAGCTATTAGCAAATGTTAACCTTAAGTTCTTATTAATTCTGCTAAAAGAGTCGGTTTACTTGTAAAATAGTAAATAGGTAACTGGAATCTACTTATAAATATATTTCAGTTATGTTTCATTTGGAACTGGTTCCTTATATTTAACACATATGCCACCCTGAAAGACCGTATTTGAGAAAGATCCAAAACATATTTCTCCATTCCAAACGTTTGCATCATTCCAGAAACGTAGTCTTTTAGGGCAAAATATAATGAACAGCTTGCTACAGAAATATTAAATTAATTTTTCTTGGGAAGTATTTTATAGAAACAGTATGTTCTTTTTCTCTGATAAGAATGTGATAGAATGGACAAGGGCATTGGCTGCCCATTTCAGAATTTCGTTTCGCAGCTACGAGATTTCATTTTCAGTCCAACTGCGCGTTATTTTCTCTTAGGCAGTTTTTGAACTTGAATCCACTGCGCACCATCTTCTTATTGCAACATCAGATTTAACCCAGTTGCGTGCCATGTTTGTAAGTATACCATTTCAGGTTCTATTGCAATGCATCGCACCTTTGGCAAGAGTGTTTTCTGCCGTAGTATTCAGATCAGTCGGAGAGACAGTTCTTATTTTGTTTGGTATATTTGATCCATCTGTTACCAGGTTTAACACCATCACTTGGTCCAGAGAGGCATTTTGCAGATAATGCTCTTTTACAAGCATTCAGAGAGATTTGGCTTTTATTTTTAAATCTAAGTTATTTTGAGAAAGCAATTCACTTTCTTCATAAAACCACGTAAATACTCTAATTTATTACAAATCTTGAAAATTTATTGTTTATTTTAGCTCTTTACAATAAACGGACTCAAACTTTTCCTTTAAAGATCAACACTTTCATTAAATGCCCATTCATCAAACTATAATATGTTTTATCTAATTAAATTAAACCACTCTAATATGAGGCGATTCGTTGACAGGGGAATGACAATAGATAACAACATTAGTTGCTCAGGGATTTTTGGAGCTTTGTACAGTTTCCATCGATCAAAGCTACTCATTAGGTAACTACCTTGCATAACCACACAGATAAACAAGAAAATACTTCACTATTCTCTACAAAGAGTAATATAGTAAAACAATAAAACAGGCGCTGGAGTTAAACTACTAAGTGGTCCATGGAGGCTTTTAGCCGATTGTGTATTATTGCAAGTCTTCAGATCGGGTTTCTGGACGTTTTTCAAAAATCTTCGCTCTTTTGAGAAAGCAATTGATCTCGAGACATCATGTAAAGCCTTAAAATGTGCTTTAGTATTCTGAGTTAAATTCTTACAGACATCGACTTTGTTTAAATTCTTGCTGGATCGATCAAATAAAATACCAATCAATCGTGCCTAGTTCGTGGCTTTAGTAAGAAATTATTATTATTATTATTATTATTATTACTACTACTACTACTACTACTTAAATAAATTGGTAGAGATTGCATAACGCTAAACTGTATTTAGTTGCCTACGTTTATGCTGAGTTCAAAATCTGCCTGCATACATTTTGTATTTTCTTCTTTTGAGGTCAACAGAACAAAGTATCAGGCAAGATGTAGCAGCGATCTAATTCACAATATCACTCATCACAATCGATAACGTGAACTTGTACCTATCCTAGTAAGCATTAATTTTGATTATTATACGCGTGTTGGATGGGAGAGTAAATTGAGCGCCAGACAAAATTCCTCATATAATTTAGTCACGTCCCTTTGTCTTTCCATTTCGGATCCCACTGAGGACGATTTCATTCCAAAGCAGTCAAGTACTGGGTGGGTTAAATCAATTAACCATGCTTGACCCTATTTGTTGTCTTTATCACACGACCAAAATTTTAAGGAGAACGGAATAGAATAATTACATCGACTCTAGTACTTGACTCGTGCTTTATTTTATTGACCTAGAGAGAATGAACGGCAAAATTGACCTAGGCAGGGTTTGAAACCAGTCCGTAAAAAGTCGTAATGGTATTTTGTCCGACTCTTTAACAACTCTGCCAGCTCGCCGTTCTTCATGATCTTATAATAATTATGCTTGTCATTACGTTACTTTGACCATCGGTAATGCTTTCACGTGATTATGGTAATAGAGGGAGAACGAAAAGAACGAAAGAGAAAAGGAGGATAAGGCGAAGAGTGAGGAAGACAGAGATAGAAAGAAAAAGTGGGAGAAAAAAAGACGGAAAGAGAAGCATCCATGACATGTGGTAGGGGAACGTAATATTTATTACATGGTTAAAAAAGTTAGTTGAAGGTTGTGATATAAAAGAGAGAAATATAATTTTAGCAGAGGGGTGATGTTCTGATGGTGAGATTAAAGAAAGGCAGAGAAAGAGAGGGAGAAAGAGAGAGAGAGAAAGAGAGAGAGAGAAAGAGAGAGAGAGTGAGAGAGATGATGAAGATAGTGGTAGTGGTGGTGGTGGTCGTCGTAGTCGTCGTCGCGTTCGTGGAGGTGGCGATGGTGAGTGCATATTGAAAACTAATTTTTTTTTATTGAACTAAGTTTTCATATCACTTAACGCATGTGCATCCCAAACTTACCATTTACTTTAGAAAGAAACCAGTTTCCCGTTCGCCTGTCATATGCAATTACTACCAATAAATCACAAGGGCAGACATTTAATAAAATGGAGCTGTTCTTGCCTGAACCTGTATTCGGCCATGGTCAGCTATATGTTGCGTTCTCAAGGGCTTGCAAATTATCTGATGTGAGAGTTAAAGTTATCAACACTGATAAACAAGGGAAAAGAAGAGGGAGAACTTACACGAAGAATATTGCTTGCAAAGTTTGATTGAAAGTTGTACGCAAATTGAAATGTGTATTGGCTCTGACCCATCGCCTTGGCTTATAAGTTACCAGCGATGTGGTTTTCAGAGTATGCCATGTTGCGACCCCTATATTTTACATATAAAATTATTTCTTTTATTATATAATTTTTGTTTTCTAGATATGAAATTGTGACCATATAAATTTTAAATTTTAATTTTTTCTGTTTATGGGGAAAATGGAAAAAATAAGAGTGAATATTTATTTCATGAGTGCTGTGTATTAAGTCTATAAAATTGTGCATTATATATATATATATATATAAATAAAGTGCATTAAGTAACCATGGCACTCCAATTTCCTTCGATTTTCATTGAATAGCAGATGAGCGATTATCTTTTGATACAGATACAACACAGGCTGCGCTTTCAGGCTTTTTGGGTAAAGTTTTCAAGAATAACCCAATAGGTTTACTATTAATTCCGTGAAATATTCAAGGGTTCCGTTATTAATGAATAATCCTTTCTGTTATTGGCACAAGGACTGATATTTTGGAGGAAGACTGTAGTCGATTATATCGATCTAACTGCTTAATTGGTACTTATTTTATCGACCTTGAAGGTGGCGAACTGGCCGTTAGCAAGCCGAGCAAAATGCCTGGAAGTATTTCGTTCGACTTTACGTTCTGCGTTCAAATTCCGGTGAGGTTGACTTGCACTATCATCCTTTCGAGGTAATCGACTTACTCTCTCCTCCGAAATTATGCCAAAATTTGAAATCAATTATATCGGCCCTGATAGGATGAACGCCAAATTCGACCTCGGTGACATTTGAACTCAGAACATAAAGCCGGGAGAAATATTGCTAAGCATTTTGTACAATGCAGTAACAATTCTGGCCTTGTTGATAATTATGAATAATGACTGTCTGAAGTGAGAGTAATGCCTTTAATTGATGTATTCGTCACCATTAGATTATTGGGAACTCTTTATATCTCCATACAATAGACAGGGGGAACAGGACTGATGGAAAATAACACACGCCAAGAGACAAAGATCAGACATCGAGGATTCAAAGAGCGACTCGCACTTCCTCTCCCCCAACAAACTTTCCCCTGCCATAAATGACCCCGGCTCTTCTATACCTTCCTTGGTCTGAGCAGCCACCTCAGACACGAGAGCCCTTCGCACCATTCAAGATGAAGAGTCTCAATCACTAGCTACAACTCTACAACTCGGATACCAGTTAATGCCGCCGCCGACGACACTAGATCATATATGTAGATTGGTAGTAATCTGAAAATTAGTCGCAGTTTTCAGTTCATGACACTTGATCTCTTTATCTTTTTTACCTTCAAAACTAATTTCTATCAAATTCTGTAACAGTCTCTACACCTACCGGGTCGTCCGGCTATTGATTCAATGCAACTACCCGACAAGTACCTGCGAACCACACAACGCTCACTCCCGCCACGTACTCTACTAACGTGTCCATACTCCACCAGCTTTATGCCAACAACCTCTGGTAGCATATGCGTTTCACTCCTGACCTATCAGAAATAGCTGCTCTGTTCAGCATGTCTCTTCACACCCAGCGGACACAATAAAACTTAATACCCTCGGTATCGTACATAGCTCACTCGGGTTTCAATGGAGCTATTTCAGCAATGTAACATTCCAAAAGACACCAGTGTGCGCGGGCACGCACACAGACGGACGTACACTCGCACACACGTGCACACGCATACACACACACACACACACACACACACACAGACACACACACACACACACACAGACAGACACACACACACACACGTGCACGCACACACGCACGTACACACGCACGCACGCACACACACACACACACACACACACACACACACACACACACACACCACACACACACACACACACACACATGCTACGCCACACGGAATTTTGGCAATTCTGCTCATTGCTCCAGCTACACGATTATTGCTATTTTACAGGGTATAAGAATAACTATCGTGCTATGTCTGACAGCGTTTAGGTACACAATGAAAATACAAGTTCAATGTTTCCATTAATCTGTTACGCCCACAGGATAAGTGTATATTTTATAACATATTACTTCAAGCAGAAGGCTTTCAGTGTCGGAAAGAGTACTGCTGCCGATATAAGCCATTCCATTTCTATAATAGGTAGAAAGTCTGAAATTTAAAGCAAGTGGGGAGAATAGTGGATTATACCCACTTCAGTGCTCATCTGGTACTTCTTTTATTGACCCCGAAGGGACAAAAGGCAAAGTTGAACATCTGCGGAATTTACATTCAAAACGTAAAGCCGGAAGAAATGCGACGAATCATTTTGTCTGGCGTGCTAACGATTCTGTCTGCTCGGTGTTCTATTTAGGCCGATGTAATCAAGAAACCTCTTTCTTTAAAATTTCAGGCATTGTGCCCTTAATCAGAAATAGTTATAAACAGAAACATGAATAGCTAGCGAAATATAAGGGAGGTAACTCATACAGCATTATCGGAAATGATCATTCATAGATTTAAAGCAAATTATGTATAAGTTACTTTGAGAACGACATTTATTTCAGTGCTTTTTTCGTAATTATAAAAATGTACAGCATTTAATATATATCATAATTAGATATTATTAGACAACAAAATGCATTAGATAAAATAAAGTGTAATTTCTATTAGTAAAACATTACGCTTAGTTTTCTCCCTTAGACTGATAAATTCAGTGATTCTAAGCGACTAAGGGAAAAAAATATTTACTGCCTTCAGTCATTGGACTACGGCCCTACTGAAGTATTTGACTGGAGGCTATACTGGACAGTATAGAACTCATTACTTATCTTTGAGGCTGGTATATATTTTATCGACCTATATTCGTCAAAAATCTAATTATGTGACATAATATGTTACACCGCAAAGTTTAACATGCGATAAAAATACATAAAAAAGATAAACACACGCATACACACATTCGCACGCGCGACGAGCTTCAGTACAGTTTTCGACCACTAAGTTCCATTCACGAACCAGTGATCAACGGCCATAATCATATATACCTTTATATCTTTAACTTGTTTCAGTCGTACGTCTGAGGTCGTACTGGGGCGTCGCCTTAAATGGTATAATGTAAGAAATCGACTCCAGTTCATATTACTAAGTTTTTATTACTAGTGTACTTAATTTATCGGTCTATATTATCGAACCGCTAAGTTTACGTACCGTAAAGTGGGGGTGTCTGTAGGACCAATACAAGCACAAACATACACACAAACACAAACACATATACACACATATGTAAATATATAATGTGGGCTTCCAGCGATTTTACGTCTAGCAAGTTCACTCTCAAGGCACTGGGGCTGTCGGAAGACTCTTGACGAAGGTGCCGAGCAGTGGGATTGAGCCCGAATCAACGTGGTTGCAAATTAATCTCTTAACCGCACAACCATGTCTGTTCCGCTGACATACATACGTACATACATACATACATACATACATACATACATACATACATACATACATACATACAGAAACACACACAAACAAACACACGTACGTACATACATACATACATTCATATATTACATACATACATTATGGCTGCCCCCTCGTTATCGAGTATGGCCATTGCACCAAGCTTAACTGCTACTGGTGCTGTGATCAAAAGTGACTTTTTAGCCCAGCTAAAGATCTACAATGTCTTGTACAGAATTGGCAACTAAAACCTTTACCGGTAATAGCCGGCTGTAGCTGTAACTGAGCTTCATGTACCTCTGCATGTCGTTTAAGTCCTCCTGCCGAATTACACTCTCTTCCACATGCCCGACAGATATGATTAGTATGGTGTGTTACACCACCACCACTGGCCAGGTTGTCACTCATCTGTCTCGCTTTATGACTACGAAGATGACTCTTGAGTCCAGCTTTACTGAGGCAGGGTCTTGCACAGACATTGCATGTCAGCATCAAAGGAAGACCCTTCCCTTCTGGAAGTGTAACAGTGATGCCCTTCCTGACATCCCTCCTTACTTTCTCATGTGCAACTCGAGATTTCTCAAAAGTGACTGTCCCCTCATGCATAATCCTTCTCCGCCTGCTACGATCAATAGCTATGCCTTCCCATGTGTCAGGAGAGATGCAAGCATCTCTTAAGGAAGCCTTCAGCAAGTCCTTATACCTCTTTTTTTGGTTTACGTGGAGGTCGTTCTCCTTTAGCTAACTCTCCATAAAAGAGTTGTTTTGGCATCCTTGAATCCTTCATCCTGACCAGATGACCACTCCATCTGAGCCTTTGCTTTATTACAAGAGCTTCTATACTTTCACACCGAGAGCCTTCCAATATTTCAAGATCACTGAAGCAGTCCTTCCACTTAATGCCATACATACATACATACATATACATACATACATACATACAACATACATACATACATATACATACATACATACAGAAACACACACAAACAAACACACGTACGTACATACATACATACATTCATATATTACATACATACATTATGGCTGCCCCCTCGTTATCGAGTATGGCCATTGCACCAAGCTTAACTGCTACTGGTGCTGTGATCAAAAGTGACTTTTTAGCCCAGCTAAAGATCTACAATGTCTTGTACAGAATTGGCAACTAAAACCTTTACCGGTAATAGCCGGCTGTAGCTGTAACTGAGCTTCATGTACCTCTGCATGTCGTTTAAGTCCTCCTGCCGAATTACACTCTCTTCCACATGCCCGACAGATATGATTAGTATGGTGTGTTACACCACCACCACTGGCCAGGTTGTCACTCATCTGTCTCGCTTTATGACTACGAAGATGACTCTTGAGTCCAGCTTTACTGAGGCAGGGTCTTGCACAGACATTGCATGTCAGCATCAAAGGAAGACCCTTCCCTTCTGGAAGTGTAACAGTGATGCCCTTCCTGACATCCCTCCTTACTTTCTCATGTGCAACTCGAGATTTCTCAAAAGTGACTGTCCCCTCATGCATAATCCTTCTCCGCCTGCTACGATCAATAGCTATGCCTTCCCATGTGTCAGGAGAGATGCAAGCATCTCTTAAGGAAGCACAGTCCTTATACCTCTTTTTTTGGTTTATGTGGAGGTCGTTCTCCTTTAGCTAACTCTCCATAAAAGAGTTGTTTTGGCATCCTTGAATCCTTCATCCTGACCAGATGACCACTCCATCTGAGCCTTTGCTTTATTACAAGAGCTTCTATACTTTCACACCGAGAGCCTTCCAATATTTCAAGATCACTGAAGCAGTCCTTCCACTTAATGCCATACATACATACATACATACATACATATACATACATACATACATACATACATACATACACATACATACATACATACATATGCGCGTGTATGTGAGTGTATGTGTGTATGAGTGAGTGTAATTACGCAGGAGTGGCTATGTGGTAAGTAGCCTGCTTACCAGCCACATGGTTCCGGGTTCAGTCCCACTACGTGGCACGTTGGGCAAGTGTCTTCTACTATAGCCTCGGGCCGACCAAAACCTTGTGAATGGATTTGGTAGATGGCAACTGAAAGAAGCCCGTCGTATATATGTATATATATATATATATATATATATATATATATAGGAATAAAAAATGGAGTTAACGCAGGTTTAAACAAGTATTTTTTCTTTCTACATATGTTTCAAAAATTCCACTGATACTTATTCAAAAGAATAAAAGGTATAAACAATGCAATCTTCTCTTCGGGAAAGTGAAAAAACGAAACTTGTCAATACGACATTTTAGCAAAAAATGATGGATTCGTATACGAATTCGTATACGAAGGTATAAACAATGCAATCTTCTCTTCGGAAAGTGAAAAAACGAAACTTGTCAATACGACATTTTAGCAAAAAATGATGGATTCGTATACGAATCCATCATTTTTTGCTAAAATGTCGTATTGACAAGTTTCGTTTTTTCACTTCCCCGAAGAGAAGATTGCATTGTTTATACCTTTTATTCTTTTGAATAAGTATCAGTGGAATTTTTGAAAAATATGTAGAAAGAAAAAATACTTGTTTAAACCTGCGTTAACTCCATTTTTTATTCCTATTATTCAAATATTCAACGTAAACACGAAGTTTCAACCTTTATAAACAAGGAGTTACAACATCTTTACTTGTGAGATTTTTGCTGCCCTGGTAACTATTCATTCATTTATCCGTGTTAATTGTTAACAAGGTAAAATACACTCATCTATTTATATATATATATATATATATATATATATATATATATATATATATATATGTGTGTGTGTGTGTGTGGTGTGTGTGTGTGTGTGTGTGTGTATGTTTGTGTGTCTGTGTTTGTCCCCCCCCCCAACATCGCTTGACAACCGATACTGGCGTGTTTACGTCCCCGTAACTTAGCAGTTCAGCAGAAGGACCGATAGAATAAGTACTAGGCTTACAAAGAATGAGTCCTGGAGTCGATTTGCTCGACTAAAGGCGGTGCTCCAGCATGGCCACAGTCAAATGACTGAAACAAGTAAAAGAATGCACATAAAAGAATGCACATATATACATGCATACTACAGAACCTGTGGGGACGAAGTTCAAATCACACGAGCAATGCAGAACATTTGGCAAGCATCTTCTGCGAAAGATCTGGCTATAATACACCTTTGATGTAATTACTAGTACGCATTTGATGTAAGTACGTGGGAGTGCTGAAAAGTTCCTGGTTTTGAGGGTGTCGCGAAAGGACAGCCTGGAGGTCCAAACTTCCGAGTTCTTTTACAGGGCTAAGAAAAACTGAAGGACTACTGCAAAAAGTGTGTGTGTGTGTGTGTGTGTGTGTGTGGTGTGTGTGTGCGTGTGCATGTGTATTTGCTTCATGTTGTTTCCATTACTCACCGCTTGGCAACTACTGATAGTGTACATCTGCGTAAATTTGTAGTGATTGATAGATTACATACAGAATTCAAAATAAATACTGGGTCGATTTGATTGATTAAACATTTCAAGGCGATAGCCCAACATGGCTGCAATCCAATTAATGAGATAAATAGGAGAGTATGTACACACACACACACACACACACACACACACACACACACACACACACACACACACACACACTCACACACACACACACACACACACACACACACACACATACGCACACACAGACATACATACACTTTCTTTTTCTTTCTCTCTTTTTTCTCTCTTACACATCTTGAGATAATGCTTATTCCCACTTAAACGGGGAATGTTCTTTTAGAAAAAACTTTACTGCAGTAGATACCATGGGAGAAACTTTCATATAGGATTTTGATGTAAAATGCACGCTTGTTCACACTGCTAGCGGGGAGATGAATCCCCACCAAGTCCAGCGCCGAGACTACTAGATTACATGATTTCCACTTTCCTTGGTCTCATTGGAGATGGACCCTCGACCATCAGCGATGTAAATAAGCGTGCATTTTGCCCTAAAAGCCTGTTAATCACATAGCCATACCTACACCTTGTGTTTTTAAACACAGCACGTCCATAAGAGATTTTATCTCGGATGAAAACTGCTGCACCATTCCTCTCAACAGTATATTCACATTAAGTGTGATACACAGGCGGTTATTATAATTTAATATTGCTTCAATTGCATATACCGGATTATTTATTCAGCTCAGTGGCTATTCGCAATATCAGTAGGTATATCATTCGCTCTTTACTGCATAGAAGGTTACAAATCTCGTCAAGATATATAGCTAGCTATGTGTATGCTTCATTGACAAAGTTGAAAAAGGTCGAAATATATCTGGTGTTCTCACTAGTCGATGCGGGGATGGTTTTTCGTCTGTGTCTCTGATATGTATTGTTTTAAAACGCTGCAGTCCAAAAAAGATTTTCTGTTGGACGAAAACCGCAGTAACTTGCAAGTCAATGGTCTATATGCATTTAGTATGATATATTGATGTCTATTTTAATTTAATGCTGTTTCAATTGGGCACACCAATTACATACATACATACATACATACATACATACATACATACATACATACATAAATACATACAGAGAGATGAGGAAGGAAAATATTACCATTAAGAAAGCTCCCCCCAAGAAGATCAACAATTATTCTGATCAAAAATTTGGAACGAAAAGAAGGATTTCAACCTGAATGCATCATGATTATCTACAATGGAGAGAGAATGTTAGAAGTACCTAGGCATAGACGAAAATGTATCATATGAATGCACTGTGAATAAAGAGAGAACGACCCAAGAGAATACTGTACCAACACTAAGAGTAAAACATACAAAATTGATGCAGAAACCTTCGCTATAGCAGTAGACAAACTGCAGAATGGGAAGGGACCTAATAGTTGGATATTGGTAAAAGAAGCTGACATTTTATAGAAACCAATTGATACGTATGTTCAAAAGGACTATGGAAGGTCGGACTGATATACCACATTGGCTTGCTACAAGAACAAATCTTGTTGCCAAAAATGAATTCACCGAGATGGCAGTAAACTACAGGCCCATTGCTTGCCTAAACATTATGTACAAACTGTACACAAGTTGTCTCAATCATTTCCTCCAGGACCATTGTGAGTCGAACAAGATTGTGACTGATGAACAGGCTGGTGGAAAGAAGGGAGTGTGAGGAGGTGCCAAGCAAATTTTAATAAACAAAGCTGTACTGTCTGAAGTAAGAAAACAACGCAGAAATCTTGTGACAGTATGGCTTGACTATAAGAAGGTATTCGACTCTGTCCATCATTCATGGCTGTTGAAGTGTCTACATCTGGTAAAAGTACCTGGATGGAAAGCACTCAGCATGCAAAAATAAAAAGATCAGGGTATGTTGCCCAGAAGCTTGAAGAAGACAGTAAAATTGAAACAAAGCGCAGCCTCTCTTGGACACAAGACAACTACATCACACTTTGAAGGCTATGCGTTTGCAATCCAAGAACCGGAAATTGCTACAAAGTACCTGGTGAACAAGAGAGACAGTGACGAACTTGTAATCCCAACCGCGTGTATAGGCTGTGTGATGTTTCTGTGGAAGACATTACGCATGTGATTGGCAGCTGTCCTAAAATGTCGTCACGGTACTACCTCCCTATGCGGCAAGATGTTGTTGCTAAAACAATTTACAATGCCATCTGAAACAACAAAAAACAAAAAAACAAAAACTGTCCTGAAATAAACTTAGAAAATAAGAGCCATAAGACATAGCATATTTTTATATATAAGAGTACATAAATATTTATACACAGAGAGAAGACCCTTGTCAGGACTTCTTACATGCTAAAAAGGACAGTTAAAACCAAATCCAAAATAATTCTTAAGGCACGCTGTTAATGGCACTAGAGTGAACAAAAAAAAATTAGTTAACCCCATAGTTTAAATTTATTTAGTGTTGGACTATTTGACTACGCTCGCGCACTAAATTTGAAACCATAATGTATAAAGATGGAGCTGTCTGGCGCACGTGTTTTCGGTACGTATTAAAGCTACATAATTATGCATTTTTAGCGATCCCACTGACGAGCTACGAATGCCAAATTCATTTATTTTGTTAATAATAACGAAACTCGAGTATGGGATTAACTAATTTTTTATTTTGTTCAATCTAATTCCATTAACAGCGCGCCTTAAGAATTATTTTTTCACGGTTTGGGTTTAACTGACCTTTTTAGCATGTAAGAAGTCCCGTCAAGGGTCTTCTGTCTGTGTATAAATCTTTATACACTCATATATATATATATATATATATATATTCACGCATACGCACGCGCATACATACATACATACATACATACATACATACATACAACAGGAATGAGGTTATGAATTTTTTTATTTATTTAAAAATATAAAGTAATATAAACACATGTATACAATCACACTCACGTGTGTATGTGGTAGCTATGTATGAACATGAATATGTAACTATATACAAACATGAATGAACAAATGCTTACATGTATACACACATTCACACATAAACACACACATACACATACACACATACGCACACTCACACACACAAATCACATACACACACAGACACACAAAAACACACTCACAAACGCACACAATGAGATTTTTAAGAATACAAGCATGGAAGAGTCAAGTTCTTTAAAACAACAGCAAAAAACAAAAGAAGACAAAAACAGAAACAAAACAAAATAAAATAGAATAACATCTATCTCTTTCACTCTGGAATATTCAGTAAACTCTTGAGTATGACATCGAATCCTTCATTTTGCACAACCCTACAAAGATGCGATTTGTTAGCAAACTGAACATGATAATAATAAAGATATTGTAGATACCTGTATATTTTAGATTTGTTTTTCCCAATACTTGACAAGAATGGAGTGCGTTGGTATCCTAGCAATTATGCTCTTCTGTCATGACTATTTAGCCCTCCACAGAAAATTTATAGCTCATAAACATTTGTGTGGCTTGACAAAATTATATGTATTATTGTCATTTTTATGCGTCTAATTAACAATCGGTGCATCACAATAAAATATACTATAAAGAACTACAGCATTTGGGTAAAATAATGTCAACAACACTTTTTTTTATTTAACTCTTCTTCCTATTGACAATATCACAAATTCAGTAGTATTCAAATATGTATATAAATATGTGTTTATACACATTATTCATTATATATGCTTTGTGCTCCACTGTACAGCTTTCTGTTTATCGGTTTTTGCTATTATACTCTGATCAATAAGTATCAGGACTTTCGCCATAGTAACGAAGCTAAATTATGCAGAGTGAAGCCGCTTGGCAAAGATTGACCTTGAATTTGGCTGTGTATGCGCACTAAATTTTAACGTTCTATCTCACTTCCGCTGTTTACAGCAGTGCTTGGGAGGAAGGTGTGTAGCGTGTGGTCTTCGCATTGGTCATGACAGAGAAAGTTGAGCAGAGAGTCTGTATCAAATTTTGCCAAAAGCTTGGCGATACATGCTCAGAAGCGTGCGCAAAGTTTTCAAAAAGTTTTAACGGTTCTCAACACAATCAAGGAGACCTTGTGCAACTGAAACCCGAGTGTCTTTTAGGTCAGCTGAAAGCAATTTTTGCACAAACTTTGCAGACTCGCGTCTCATACCCAAATCTCCACTGATAATGGACTGAACTGAATCGTAACTATTCTGCATATGTTCTGATAACTCACGGGTAGTTATTCGACGATTTTCCCTCACCTGCACGCACATCTGCGATGTTTTTCTCAGTCCTGCCGGCTGCGGGTCTCCCAGAAAGTCCATCAATATCAGCATTCTTCGGCCGTCTTGGAAACGCCTGAACCGTTCGCACACTTGTGTACGCCTCATACACTCCTCTCCATAGACTTTCTGCAACTTTGCGTTGGCCCCTGAGTAGGTGTCACGATGACAACTTTCTCTGTCATGGTCAATGCAACGATCGCACGCTACACACGTTCTTTCCAAGCACTGCTGTAACAGTGGAAGTAAGTTAGAACGTTAAAACTTAGTGCACATGCATAGCTGAGTTCAAGGTCAATCCTTTTCTAGCGGCTTCACTCTGTGTACTTTAGCTTCGTTACTATAGCAGCAATCCGGATACTTATTGATCAGACCTTGTATGTACTTAAATTAAAATGTATGACCTTTCTAATTTCCAAGAAAGAACAAATTTGTGAAGTTGTTTGGCTGAAGCTTCAGTTATCAAAACTGTTGAATTGTCTCATGTTTCAAGATGTACATTTTTCAAACTCACGATGGCATTCCAAAATGAGGGTAAAACCAACTCTGCCAAACATAATTCTGGACGAAATGCTAAGTTTCTATAGTAGGACGGCAGAATAGCGAAACGTCTTGTGTCTAAGAACTCTCGAACTACGACAACAAAAATGACAGCTTATCTAAACCACTCCTTTGCTAATACCATGGGAAGACAGTAGTTGCTAAAACTCTTCTCTCCCTTAGTAAGATCCATTAGCAGAAAAAAATGGTGTCTCGACTTTCAAAAGTTGTTAATGGTTCAACAGGACAATGTCATCTCTGATGAATCATCATTCACTCTCTTTTACTCCACTCTCAAGGCGAGTTTATTTTTGGAGAGAGCCTTCATTCAGAAATGTTTGGCCTTCAACCGTGGAGCATAGAGGTGGCTCTGTGATGATTTGGGCTGCCATATCATGGAATTCTCTCGGCTCTTTAGTTATTCTACATAGTAGAGTTAACGCAAACGATGATCTGAGTATTTCAGCTAATGTTGTCCATCGTATACTACAAACTTTGTTCCCTGATGGTAGTGCCATCTTCAAGGACGAAAATGCATTGATTCACAAGACTAACATTTATCCAAAACTGGTACGAAGAACACAAAAGTGGAGTAGACTTCTTGGATTAGCTTACATAATTATTGGATCTCACTACAATCAAAAATTTGTGGTGGATTTTGGATCGGCAAGTGAAGTCACTTGTTTCCATCATTGTCGCTAAAAGAGCTATAGCAGGTTTGAATTAAAGAATAGTTCAAAATTCTCCAAACAACAGTTCGGAACCAGTTCAAGCAAAATCCTTGACATATTATTACTTTGTTTGATGCCAAATGTTGAACTGACTCTGTATTAGATAATAAAACTTTCATTATTTTGTCCGACCCCTATAGATTGAAAAACATCAGTTGAGAACACTAGCATATTTTTTTTAGAATTCCATAACAAGCAAAACTAAAATATTTACTATAACAACTTTAATAGCAAAATACAATAACATTTTATTGTTAATTGCATCAAATGCAAAAAAAAAAAAGCAAAAAGAACAAAGCAAAAATCTACAGATGCACTATCTGTGTAATAAACTATGAAATTAACCTTGACTTAACAACAGAAACAAATTTTTAAAATCCTGCAAAGAGGATTATATCACTTGCTATCCGATTCCCATGATTTCAATACTAGCTACTTTATGAAGAGCAAGAATAAAAAAAAAACAAAGGAAAGAATAACACGTCAACAACAAGCACTGCTATCATCACATCCTTAAGAAGATGGAACCAGAAAGGAGATTAAAACATTAACGGCCTAAAAAAACCTTATAGTTCCAAAGTAAACATAAAAGACTACAAAGGAAATGTGATAAACCTTTACTGAAAAGAGAAAAAAATCCGAATAGAGTCGTGTCATCACTACTAGAACATGGTGTGTGTGTGTATTACGTATATATATATATATATATATATATATATATATATATATATATATATATATATAATATATATATATAATATATATATATATAGATATATATATATGTATATATATACATATATATATATGTATATATACATATATATATATGTATATATACATATATATATATATATGTGTATATATATATGTATATCTATATATATATATATAATATATATATATATATATATATATATAAACAAAGATAAATGCGATACAATAGATATATATATATATGTATGTATATATACATACATATATATATATAATATATATATATATATATATATATATATATATATATATATATAGATAAGAAAGTTTGTTTGGTAAAGCACGTGGGTGAATATATAAGAAAATAGTTAAGAGTGAAAAAACGACAGAAAGCTTAAATGTTAAAAAATATATATATTTGTGTCAAAATGTCTGGGGAATATTGGAAAAATATTCTTTAGAAACAAAGAAGCCTTCACCATCATCACCCAGAATTTACCAATACTTCATAAAAACCCAAAATTAAAGGAAATTCTAAACATACACCAAATCATTAAAAGCTACAAACAGCCTAAATCACTTAAAAAGATTCTCACAAAGGCAAAATTGTCTTCTAAAATTACGGATGCAAAAGTAAAAAAATGTGGTAGATCGAACTGTGCAACATGCCCTAACCTGCTAGAAGGATCAGAATTCCTCTTTAAAGAGGGACAAAAATTCAAGATCAAATCTAACTTTACTTGTGCCTCTGAAAACATAATTTATGTCATTAAATGCTCGGGCTGCCACCAAGACTACGTGGGTTCAACGGGACCATCACTCAGGCGTAGATGCACACTGCATCGACAACAGATTGCATTCCCAGAATATAGAATGATACCTTTTAGTGAGCACATTGAGAAATGCGCAAAGCAACTACTGCCACAATTTTTAATCTTCCCATTTTACCAATGTGCTTTCGGATCATCAACACAAATGAGACTGAACAAGGAAATATTCTTCATTGAAAAGTACAAACCCAGACTCAACCATCCGAACATACTGACACAGAGAAATTAACAAGGGAAAGGAAAAAAAATTTTAAGCGATTATCTCCCTTACACCGGAAGAAATCACTCACTACCTCCCCTTATTTAGAAATCTCCTGAAAATAAACACAACGATAACTTCATGCAATATAAACATAACGTCACAAGAAATTTGAAAAGCTACACGCGAAACCGGTATTTCTTTAAAAATTTTAAAATTATGTCATTTTAAGGTAAGGAAAAAATTTTTCCAATATTCTCCAGACATTTTGACACAAATATATATATTTTTTAACATTTAAGCTTCTGTCGTTTTTTCACTCTTTACTATTTTCTTATATATATATATATATATATATTATATATATATATATAATATATATATATATATATATATATATATATATATTATGTGAAATAGAAAGATGAATAATCTTGTAGCAGATTAATCGAAAGTTTAACCGATACCTTGGTAGCAAAAATCACAGCAGAATGAAATAAAACACGTGTAGAATGAAATAAAACGATTTCTGTGCAATCTTCGTCAGCTCCATTTCTTCAATTCACCAATAATATTTTATATATATATATATATATATATATATATATATATATATATATATATATATATACACATATACGTATATTTTACACACACAGAACACACACACATGCAATATAATATAAGTATTTTATTGAAGTGGAAATACTTCAATAAATACATACTATTTTACTCTACATTTCTTATTAGGACAATTTGGCATTAGTACTATTTTCTCTTACTTCTTTGTTCTCTGAATGATATAGGTGGAGTTATGACTTAGGCAGAGCTTGGCCCGCAACATCAAAATACCCAAAACACGCCGAATATTTATGCCGTCCCCTCCATACATCTCCATCAGACTCATAACAACAACAACAACAACAACAACAACTACAGCTACAACAACAACAACAACAACAGCAGCAGCAGCAACAACAACAACAGCAATATAGATACATTCATGTTTTTATGTGCACATTCATACATATATTATTTATAATTAACCCCCTGATGCCGGTATGTATTACTCGAAGCATGCGAGACACTGCTCCGGTTTTCTTATCTAATGAGGCCACACAAACAGACAAGTGCCAACGAGCTCGCGTCTATTTACGTTCACCGTTACAATAACATAGCGTCGTACATTTACGTCTACCGGTATATGAAAACGAACTATGTGAAGCTATTTATTATAATATGATATGCACGAGTTATTCTGCTCAAGTTCAAAAAATAGCTTGCATGTGGTACAACTCGAAACAAGGTATTATGCATGTAAAGTATCCGCATGTCATTGGTCTACTGCTAGTCTCATGACTTGAACGTAACCTAAAAGAACTCAGATAACGCACGGGACGGCGACCGCGCGCACCTCAAGAGATAAAGTACACGATAGCGAACGTAAATATACGTCAGCCGCTAAGAAGTCCGTGGTAGATGTAGGGCAGCTCTACATGGTATATTTACGTCAACCGTTGTCAAGGGGTTAATTATAATAATCACGCTCAAAACCGAAAAAAAAAATGATGTCATCCTTCCGTTGAAAGTATATTTCTATACAGCGTTCTCTCTGTGGAAAATAGCTAAATGAAACTATTTCGCTGTTATTTTACTATAATAATATATATTTCTTTATTACCCACAAGGGGCTAAACATAGAGGGGACAAACAAGGGGATTAAGTCGATTACATCGACCCCAGTGATTAACTGGTACTCATTTAATAGACCCCGAAATAATGAAAGGCAAAGCCGACCTCGGCGGAATTTGAACTCTTCGCCCAGTGTGCTAACGCTTCTGCTAGCTCACCGCCTCGAGCAGGCAGAAACGTTATTTTACTATAATAATATATTCATTGGTGCCTAAGTCAGTATCGCTCCCCGAATCTCCCAAATCCATTTGGGCAGAGTAGTAGTATTTCTCTTATATACACATGTGACGAATGTCTTGTAAAATAATGGCTTGTTTCAACTTGCCTTCAACCATAACATGTAATGTTTCTGTTCAGTTAATTGGTGTGATATGGTTGTAGTCACTTCGTCTTGATATTGCAATGTAGATTTAATTAGCTTATCGCAGTATTTCAACACGAGCCTATTGGTACGGCTAGGTTAGCAAGCTTAAGAGTGTTGAAGGCCTTCATATTGGAGCTCCACTTAAAGTTAACTTTAAGAGAGACAACAATGTTTTACTGGAAAATATCTGTTTATTAGATCTAAGAAATGCTTGCCAACTTTTGACAACTTTCAAAAAGAAAAGACTTTAAAATAAAATGTCCTATGAGTACCGTATCTGATCTAGGAAGGCTGTGGGTTAGCAGTGTAGAAAATTTTCTCCTTGAAGGCACTGTTAGCTAAAGCATTGTCAGAGAATGGGAACGCCTCAGCGAAGATGTATTTAGAGGAGTACAGGGTGGATTTTCGAAGCTGAAGTACACAGAACTAATTACGATAAGCAAAAAATTATTTTTAGAACGAAGCAGAACACATGTTATCGAGGCTGAAAATGTTGGTTTTCTGTAGCATGAAAACGCGTATATCTTGATGAAATCAAAATACTTTATGCGCTGTTTCACAATTCTTACCTCTGTCTTAATTGCAAATTCATATTACACACACACACACACACACACACACACACACATAGACACACACATGCACACACGTACACATACACACACGCACGCACACACACACACAAACATACACACGCACATACACACATATAACTCTTAAAGAATATTATTGACAATGACTTCGATACACATACACACACGTGTGTGTGTGTGTGTGTGCGTGTGTGTATGCGTGCGCGCGCGCGTGTGTATGTGTGTGTGTATGTTTGTGTGTGTGTGTGTGTGTGCCTGTGTGTGTGCGTGTGTGTGTGTGTGTAAAATAAATGCCTGATCAGTCAATGGAAAAATACAATCAATATAGGAATAGTCTGCAATTCTGAGAACATTTAGTAGTTTCCGTTCACACTATAAACTTCTATTCTCTTTGTCCTTCAAATGGCTTCTCCTGCTTTCTTCTGACACACACGTTTTCATATATCGCTACACACATCAACGTATGTTGTTACATTTCTCTAACTAGATATATCCAGAAAGTTTCCAGATATCGATCATACAAGCATCGATACATACATACATACATACATAAATACATACATACATACATACGTACATACATACATACATGCATACATTACAACATATTCCATAGTGCCTGTCAGCTAAACTACATTGCTGGCTCAAGTAACTGACCACTGTCCCCCTACTACGACTATGGTAAATAGCAGGCACAACCGCAACGGTTATTGTAGTAGTAGTGGTAGTCAGGATTAAATGCCGGTGAAATGTGCCCTTAGTGAAATTTTCCGAGAAAAAATAACTTTGGCTTTGAAAGACTCTCTCGGGGAGAGAACATTCTCTACCAAAGTAAGTAAAAAGAAAAAAAACTACCAGATACGGTATTAAAAGCTGTTAACGAAATTGGTGATGAATATTTACAACAGTGTGATGAACGCACATACTGTCTATATGCGCTGACTACTACTGTAAAACATTACATGGATGGTATTCAAAAAGCAAACAAAACCGAAATAACAAAGAAAGTACCATCATGGGTTTTGAAGACAGAAAACAGATAACTGGTTTACGGAAGACCATCAATCATGTAATGATAATTTTGCATGCAAACAAGCAAATCACTATACGTCCCACCAACAAAAAATAAAGGAGATAGAAATGATGTTTGGAGACAGCAAAAAGGAGACACTCACTTGCAAACTTATTACTTAAAAGCAGGAGCTAAAAGCTGTCAGAGAAAATCTCCGACATTAGAGGAGAATAACCGAGACAAGAACAATAAACCAAAAATTTAACTGCAACAAGGCCAGCAGTATACCGAGACATGAGAGGAGGGGCAATAAATATCACGAAAGCTTCTGGAGGAAAATCTGGAGTGAAGAGAAGGAATTTAACCAAGATATACTGTGGCTGGAATAAATCCGAAAAAGTTATTGCTCCTGTGTTACATTCACGACATACAACATTGATGCTGAAACACTTGCAACTGCGATCCAGAAATTCCAGGAGGGAAAAGCACCTGAAAGAGACTTGATTGTTAGATATTGGTACAAGAAGTTAACATTCTACCGACCATACATTATCAATCTGTACCTGCAAGCTTTCATAGGCAACAACAGCATACCACACTGGCTATCTCTGGCAGAGATTAAATTGATCCCCAAATGCGGAACCTACAAGGTAAAAAAACTACCGGCAGAACTTAATGTATAAGATATATACAGCATATTGAAACCTCTTCCTCCAAGACCATTATCATAGCAGAACAAGCAGCTGGGAAGAAGGGAGTCTGGGGATGTGCTGCACAATTGCCAATCAGCAAAACTGTGATGTCAGAGGTGTGAGAGCATAAGAGGAACCTAGTTTCAATGTGGCTAGATTACAAGAATGCTTTTGACTTTGTTCCCCATTCGTGGATTCTAGAAGCCCTTTAACTTGCTAAAGTTTCCGTGAGAATAGTCAAGGCCATAGCTGACTTGACTTCATCTTGGGCCACCGTCTTGAAATTAAACACAAAGAGTGACTGTATTATAACCGATAGAATACTATATCGTAAAGGCATATTCCAAGGAGACAGCCTCTCTGTGATGTTGTTCATACTTTCTGTAAATCCCTTGTCATTCATGTTAAGGAAGTCTGAAGGGTATTTCACTGTTTCACAAAGAAACAGAAATACCAAAATTACACACTGTTTCTTTGTGGATGACTTAAAACTTTATGCAAAGAACATGCATGAGATGAAAAAGAGCCTTGACCTTGTTACAACATTCTCAAAGGATGTAGGGTTGGAATTTGGTCAGGGTAAATGGGCTGCATCTGCTACAAACGTACTCTGAGCTAGGGTTGGTTGTTAGGAATACTTTCTTTCATCATAAGTTGAAGCAAAAAGTTACCTGTATTCACCCAAAATCACAGCAAGGTCACATGATTAACTTTGTATTAACTCGGAAAGCTGACTTACAAGATTTGTGCAGTCTCAGGGTATTGCAAGGTGCTGTTTGTGATACTGATCATAAAATGGTTAGTGCTAAGTTCAAGTTCAGGATCTGCAAGTACCAAAGAAAATTGATGTTGAACAGGTAAAATACCCAAAAGATTTGCAGTTAGCTCAGAACAGATGCAGCAATGTTCATTTTGATTCCAGCGTTATCGTGATAAATGAGCTTTTAGCAACAAAGCGGTCCACTCGTGAAACGTAAAAAACAAAGTGCAACTAGAAAAGTTGTACAGGTCTCAGAAGGCAGACTTGCAAAAAGAACTCAAGAGGCTTAAAGACATTTGGTGGAGAAATTCGTCTTAGGATGTATAGGCGGTTCACGACAGGAAAGACATTAAAAGTATATATAGTTTGTTGCGGCAAGCTTTAGGACCGTAATCTTCATCATATGTTCCCTTGAAGTCAAAAGATGGAAATGAAATTATTAAAGATCCTCCTGGAATAATGGATAGATGGAGAGAACACTTTGCAGATCTTTTCCACAGTCCTTCTTTAGTTAACATGGATATCATAAACAACATTCCGCAAAGAGAGATAGTGCAACACATGAACGATACACCTGCCATTGAAGAAGTAAATCTGGCATTATGTAAACTGAGATCAGGTAAAGCTCCTGGATTGGATGGTATTCCAGTTGAAATTCTGAAAGCAGGTGGGGATCATATTTCAGCTGAAATTCATAGCCTGATGACGCGAGTTTGGAACGAATCTGTGCCACAGGGATAGACAAATGGCATTCTAATCTCTGTATACAAGAGGAAGGGCCAAGAAGCAGTGCGTGGTAATTCTAAAGAGAAAAATTCTTCTAGCACATACCGGGAAGATACTTTTCAGTATCAAGTTAGATCGCCTCGTTGAGAATGCGTGTTCACATGTGATTCCTGAATAACAGTGTGGTTTCAGACCTGAGCGAGGCACAGTGGACATGATATTTTCTGCGAGGCAGGTTCAAGAGAAATGCTTAGAAGAACAAATGCCACTATACTAGGTTTTCATAGATTTAAGTTAGGCATTTGACACGGTAAACAGGGAGGTGCTGTGGATTGTTTTGTGTAAACTTGGTTGCCCAACACATTTTGTGAGCATCTTTAAGGAACTACACAGAAACATGAAAGCTCGGGTAGTCTATAATGGTGAGCTATCTCAAGAATTTTCAGTGGACAACGGTGTCAAACGGAAATATTCCTGCCCATATACGTTTCTCTTTTTATTTTGCATTGCATTGTTTTGCTATGCTTCCAAGGATTGCAACAGGAGAATCGGAATCATATTTCGGATATCTGGTCGCATTTTTAATCTGACCAGGCTTAACTGCAAAGCAAAAACTTTCAAAACACTTGTTAGAGAATTACATTATGCTGATGATGCTGATTTGTTGGCAAACTCAGAGGTGGGGGTATGCAACATATAATGGACAGATTTCCCACTGTATGTGTACATTTCGGACTCACAATAAGTCTTGGAAAAACCAAATTAATGTTTACTCCCGCGCCAGGGCAAACATTTTTGTAAACAGAACACGGTTAGGAGTCATACATACATACACACATACATACATGCACACATACATACATGCACACATACATAGATACATACATCTATGTACTCACACATACATGTAAACACACACACACACACACACACACACACACACACACACACACAACACACACACACACACATACACACACACACGTAATGTGAGCGAGAAGTGATCAGCACTGCAGAATATAGTTATTTGAAGTAGATGAAATTCAATTCATTGCATCGGTATTTCGGACGTTCACACCCAAACATGAAAGAAAAAGGAGAGGACGGCAAAGATGAAATTGGGTTCGAACATGTAATTGATGACGAAGTCAACCTTGCGGAGAGAATGATTTGGTAAATTCACACCTGCCGACCAACAGAGATGACCATCCACTTTTGGTGTGAAAACGCACTGACTGAAGGTATTAAGAAACTAGTACAAACTCGAAGAATTTAATCGGACAAATTGACTCCAGTACTTATTTTTGAAACCTGGTAATTTATTCTATCGTTCTCTTTCGCCGAACCACCGAGTTACAGAGACGTCAACAAACCAACACCGGTCACTAAACGGTAAAGTGGAACAAAGACAAGCATGAAGGCACACACACACACACACACACACACATACACATGTATGTATGTATATGAAGGGCTTCTTTCAGTTTCCGTATACCAAATCCATTGAAGGCCGAGGCTATAGTTGAAGATTCTTGCCCAAGGTACCACAGAGTAGGATTGCTCCCAGAAACATCTGGTTGGGAAGCAAACTTTTTACCATACAGCAGCACCTATATATATTATCACCATGACTTGCGGCCTTGCGTTTCGTGTTTCGCTTTTTGTATTTTTAAACATAGTACATCCATATAACTAGCTGATTTCTCACTGGCGTCAGTGGAGTTAATTAAGGATGCTGTCAAATGTAAAAAGCTTCTTAAAAACATTGTGGAAAAAAAATCTGAGATGTTCGAAGGAAGACAAAACATCTAAAATTTCAATGCTGTCTATTTCGTAAGCAAAAATTTGGCGAATGAACTCGTAAAACTAACTAAAAAAAAACTAATTTTAAATTAATTTATGGAGATGAGCAAAATAACAATTGAAGAAGAAATATAATGACTTAGATACAGCACACTGTGTTTCGTACAAAGAATTTTTAGCAGAGAACTAATGAATATGAAAAAAATAAAGCAACTAAAAGGATAATACACACACGCACACACACGTACGCATTCATCTACACATAGATACACACATATATACACAAATACACAAATATATACATATATGTAATATATATATATATATATATATATATATATGTATACGAATATACATCTATCTATCTACCTCTGCCCTCTCTCCCCTTGTATGTCTCTGTGTGTCAGTCTGCCTGTCTCTCTCTCCCCCTCTCTCTCTCCCTATATAATATATATATATATATTATATATATATATATATATAATACATTGGATCATTGGAAGGATTCCTGTGAGAGAGAAGAGAGAATTCTATCTACGCTGGGAGAAAAACATGGACTTCTTCCAAAAATATAGTGAAACCTTCAAAAATGAATTGGGTACAAATAATCCCTTCCTTAAGAAAATTACAATAAATAAAAAAGAAAAACCTAACAACCCACGAACAACCCCCAACTATCCTCCATACACTAAAAACAGAAATCACCCACAACCAACCTTTACAAATCACGCTAGACTTAACAGGGAACTAGCTGACAGAGGACGCGTCTATGAAAGAAATTACACCAAAAACAGAACAAACCAACAACATCCTAATACCAGACCCAACCACCATACAGCACAATACGACACTAGGATAAGAAATACACCACACACAAATCACTACTACCCCATGAACCAAAACTACTGGTCCCCACTAAACACAAGACAAACGCAAAGAAACACTATGTCAAGCAACATCCCACATACAAGAAGTTCGAAACAAAAATATTTCCCATACAGAAATTTTACACACACCACAAGCATTAACAACCATAGATTCCCACACACACACAACGATCGGAGGCAACAATACCACCACTCCCCCGACCAAATACCACACAACCTCACAGACAACTCATACAAACAAAATTACACCCAACATTTTTTAGCCAGGGACCAGGGACACCAGGACACAGGCTGGAACCTAGTAATAAGGAAAAACCGAAGATAATCAATCTTTCAACCAAACCTCTTCTAACATAAAAATTGACATCCTCGCAAAAGGGCTCAAATTTACACCAACTCCACGCAGAGCAAACCTAAATGAACTCAAGGATAATATAACAGAATTTTGCAGAAAATTAAGACTAGCAGAAGCATCAAACAGTTTCAATACTGAAGATGAATCACTAGTCAAGAACAAAAGTGAACACATCCCACACAGAGGAAGAAATAAAGATCTTGACGAATTCTGTAACCACATTGAGAACTTCCCCTACCATACTATACATAAACAGAAAGCTAACCCAAATTTTAACACTACACAATGGAAAGAACTGATAGAACTCCAAAATGATGAAGATATAACCATTAAGGAAGCGGACAAGGGAAATGCAGTTGTAATAATGGATACATCATACTACAGAAATCTTGTAATTTCCTTACTTGATGAAGACCTACATTATGAAAAAATTACCAACTACACCCCACAAAAAATAATGAAAACTCTATCTTCACTAATTAAAACCCATGAAAAGGAACTGACAACCAAAGAGATTGATTTCCTAACAAACTTTAAATGCAAACCTAGCCTTTTCTATGGTCTGCCAAAAGTTCATAAAAGTCAAATTATAAATGAAACCATTAAAAAATCACCAAAGACATACATACACACACCTAATCCGGGGGACCTAAAACTACGACCCATTGTAGCTGGCCCAACCTGTGAAACACACAGACTAAGTCTACTTATGGACATCCTCCTCAAACCCTTCCTTAAACATATCGATAGCCATATCAGAGATGACTTAGATATGTTAAACCACCTTCCAAAAAAAAACCAAGGAAGAAACAATCCTGGTTTCATTTGATGTAGTCAACTTGTATACCAGTATACCTCATAATTATGGACTGGAGGCAATACAGTTCTGGTTAGACCAATTTCCGGAAGAAATACCAAAAAGGATCAGTAAGGAATTCATTACTAAATCAATTGAATTCATCCTACACAATAACCACTTCATGTTTGACAATACATTTTACCGTCAAAAATCCGGAATTGCTATGGGTACAAGGGCAGCACCAGTCATTGCGAACTTAACAATGGGATACATGGAAATAATCATTTACCAGGAATCTCTATCAATCTTTGGAAACTCCCTCTCTCAATACATAAAAGAGAATTGGAAACGATTCCTAGACGATTGTTTCATTCTCTGGAATGAAAACATAGATAAACTCCTAAAATTTAAAAACCTATTGAACAGCATAAACCCAAATATACAGTTCACAATGGAATACAACCAAAAGGAGCTCCCGTTCTTGGATATACTAATTAAAAAAATTAACCTTAAAATAGAAACAGACATTTTTTACAAAGCCACAGACGCCAAACAATACCTTCTTTTTAATTCATGCCACCCAAGACACACTAAAACAAACATCCCCTTCAACCTTGCAAGAAGGATATGCACAATAGTGTCAGAACAAAATACCAGGAACTTTAGACTGCAAGAACTCAAAAACACCCTAATTGATAGACATTACCCAGCTCAACTCATAGAGGATGGGATCAGACGTGCAACAGAAATCAACATAGAAACTTTAAGAAAAGTTCAACACAACAACACACCTTCCCCGAAAATACTACCTTACATATCTACATACAACCCCAGAAACAAAGAAGCCTTCACCATCATCACCCAGAATTTACCAATACTTCATAAAAACCCAAAATTAAAGGAAATTCTAAACATACACCAAATCATTAAAAGCTACAAACAGCCTAAATCACTTAAAAAGATTCTCACAAAGGCAAAATTGTCTTCTAAAATTACGGATGCAAAAGTAAAAAAATGTGGTAGATCGAACTGTGCAACATGTCCTAACCTATTGGAAGGATCAGAATTCTTCTTTAAAGAGGGACAGAAATTCAAGATCAAATCTAACTTTACTTGTGCCTCTGAAAACATAATTTATGTTATTAAATGCTCGGGCTGCCACCAAGACTACGTGGGTTCAACGGGACTATCACTCAGGCGTAGATGCACACTGCATCGACAACAGATTGCATTCCCAGAATATAGAATGATACCTTTTAGTGAGCACATTGAGAAATGCGCAAAGCAAATACTGCCACAATTTTTAATCTTCCCATTTTACCAATGTGCTTTCGGATCATCAACACAAATGAGACTGAACAAGGAAACATTCTTCATTGAAAAGTACAAACCCAGACTCAACCATCCGAACATACTGACACAGAGAAATTAACAAGGAAAAAGGGAAAAAAAATTTTTAAGCGATTATCTCCCTCACACCGGAAGAAATCACTCACTACCTCCCCTTATTTAGAAATCTCCTGTCAATAAACACAACGATAGCTCCATGCAATATAAACATAACGTCACAAGAAATTTGAAAAGCTACACGCGAAACCGGTAATTTCTTTAAAAATTTTAAAATTATGTCATTTTAAGGAAAGGAAAAAAATTTTTCCAATATTCTCCAGACATTTTGACACAAATATATATATTTTTTAACATTTAAGCCTTCTGTCGTTTTTTCACACTTTACTATTTTCTTATATATTCACCCACGTGCTTTACCAACAAACTTTCTTATCTATATATATATATAATATATATATATAATATATATATATATATATACACGTAAGCATACATTTATATGCAAGTGCATGTATATATGCATTATATGTTTTAAGAAACAGAGAACAATCTTGAAATAAGAGTCGATACAGATGTGTACCCGAGGAGCATTATTAAATTCTATTCATCTGAAGAGCAAATTGAAATAAATGGACCAGTTCACTGAGAAGGTGGTGCATGGGTACTTGGCACGAAAGACCCAAGCCATAGAAAGAATAAATCACCTACAAGCTTGATATAGGCAATTGGCAAGTTTATGATATTCTGCTTTGAATGTTACTCGTATGCAATTCATTAGCATCCTCAACAACTACCCGCAGCATAAAAGACAGAAAACATTAACGGACAACAAATGTAGGCTTTGCAAAATCAAAATTAAAGATATTAACCACATTATTGTCACCGCGAAAGCTTGTCTTCTAGATACTATCTTCCCATGAGGCACAATGCAGTAGTCAGAACTATCTAGGACAGGATAAGCAGGAAAAATACCAACTGACGAAGATGAGTTTATTAAAAAAGCGATGTATTAAAGACTATTGGTGGAACTAAACAAATTAAAACAGCCACCAAGTTAAAGTACAATTGGCCAGATGTGTGAGACTATAAGAAAAATATACTCTATTGTGGAAATCAATGTAGTCAGAAAAAGGACGCCTATGGACAACTGACAAGTGTTTAGAAATGTAGCATGTCGCTAGCAGGAACGTTCTGTATGAAGTCACGCAAGTCAGTGTAAAACTTTTCATTCTATGCAGGATGAACCTGAGAAGCGGGGCATGGCTACTGAAAAGTTTGGTATACCGTCAGGTTCGAACTGGGAAGCATATGGAGATGATGCGGTCTGAGGGAACCCGTTGGCAGGTTTTTATACTTCGAGGAAACGGAGTTCCTGATCTCAAATCTTACACCACAGATTTGTCTTTAATCTCCGATATGCTGGATCAGCAGGCGGTATAATCGGGGTCATGGTTCCAAATGTTACCTTTCCTTTGGAAGTAAACTTCACTCAGAGCCGTGGAAGTTCATGTACAATCAGAGCTGAATGATGTTATGAGCGATCAGTGTTATAGTGTGAAATGAATTGTATGTTGGCTTAACAACTTTTACACAGCATTACCTATCATTGGGTGGCTAACTCTATGAATTTAACGGAAAGTTGACAGTATTATATATGACCTTTATACTTTTCCTAACGCAATTAGAGAGGACAGAAAAATTCATCAGCTACAGGTGAGGTATGAAAGCTGATCGCAGACATGACAAGTTGGTGGCATACTTATGCTTTAAGTTAAATAAATTTGTTGTGTTATCTTTTAGTTGATCTTAGACCTACGCAGGTTTTCTGCAAAAAAAAAAAAAACGCAATATAGAAATTGCTTGAATCTTGGCTGCAGCGGAGCTAGTGAAAAATGCAATTAGTCTGGATACTGTCGTAATTGAGTTGCCATTTCTGTTACATAGCCGAATATTGAATCTTTACTTGAAGTTCTTACAGACCATTTCTAAATGTGTTTTAATATGTGTAATTAAATAACACTGACACTATTAGCAGCAATAATAACGTGGATAACTACAAATTCTGCAACAACAATAGCTCCAACATATAATCATAGTAATGACTTCAACAAAAATAACAGCTTTGATAACGGGAACACCAAAACAATCTTGCTGTAGCAGATATTAGTCCGCACACACTGTACCA
>NC_043000.1:98629843-98644843 GCF_006345805.1 Octopus sinensis
TTCATTTTTTATCGTATATATTTCGATTCATCTCAAAATGTCATGGTGTGTTCGTCACTGAGGAGACAAAATGAGTTTCAAACAGCATGTCTGACGATCTGCATTCAAAATTCTGAGCAGTCTCAGTGTTTTCTCTGAGGTAACATATTATATCTAGCGCCATTATAAGTTTGTATATATATTTATAACGTATAAATGCTATATTCAACTTAATACGGTACAATGTTGCTTCAAGTACGTATATTGATTTCTTTCTTCTGGTTTTTGATCTTCCAATCTTCGCTGCAGATTTTTGTCGTAAGCTATGTATTATTTATCTCTTTGTTCTTTCTCTTTGTACTCTTGTTTTCAAGACAAGAAAAAATTTCTTTGCTAAATCTCGTACAAGTTCCTTGCCATAGATCCTAAATTGTTTATTTGTTATTTTAATTTTTGGCCTCTGATCTCATACTTTCTTTCATGTCTTAAAGTCTTTTCTCTTTTCACATTCAACTTGCACTCTGGTTCCGGCTCTATATCTTGCACTCACATTATCTGATCGTCTCACTTTCTTCATTAACCGCTGTCTCTAACCATCTCCCCTGTGTCACTCTATCTTGATGTCCTCTCTGGGCTTTCCCAAATTTGTCTTGGATAGTGAGAGACGATGATTTTGAGCAACTTGATCTCATTATCATGCTATCTCATCTACAACCTGGCATTCTTTGTTGATCCTTTTATACTTTGATTTCGCGGTATGTTACATATGTATATCCTTCTCCGAGATGTTTCGGGAAAAATGTTAATATATTTTAGATTTATGTTTATGCTGTACATATTTTCTTTTGTATTCGTTTTACATCTTGGTTATAATTTTTTAAGATATCAGTCTTATCAGAGATGACGCCAATATCTATAATTTTGAAATTGCATCATATTTTTATATCGCATACATACATACATACATACATACATACATAATCTATCCATACTTCCCCATATACATATGTATATATGTATATACATATAGTTATATGTATATAACATACACACATTTACACACACGTAAACAAATAGGAAGACACACATGCACACACATAAGCATATATATATAGTGGCAGGTGTGGCTGCATGGCTGCGTGGTAAGAACTTCGTTTGTCAACCACATGATTTCGGGTTCAGTACCACCACTTGACACCTTTGGCAAATGTCTTCTACTATGGTCTGGGCGTTGTGGCTGAATTTGGATGAAGGAAACTACACACACATACGCACATGCACACACACACATGCACAGGCACACACAAAGATATATATATTTATCTATGTTTGTGTGACTTTGTTTTCGTCTCCCACCAAACACTGGACAAGCGGTGTTGGTTTCTTCTCATCCCTGTTTTGGAAAAAAGAGTCCGATAGAATAAGGACTAGGCTTCAAGAAATAAGTACTGGGGACGCCACATTCATATAAAACACTCCATGGCCGCTTTCCAATGACTGAAAGAAGAAAAACATAGAAGAAAGATACAATACACACACGTAAACATATACATACATACACACGAACAAATGAATCTGAAGGGGTGTGTGCGTGTGTGCTTGAAGTAATTCTATATATATATATATATATAACTAAGAAATAGAGAACAAATTTCAAAGGTCAGTGTTCATATTCACTCAATATATTTCAAAGCATCGGAATACTCCACAGTATACATAGGGGCATTAATATAATATAAAATTTGATGAAAATTTTCAAAAATCTTTTCAAAAATTTTGATGAAACTTTTGAAAAAACTTTTCAAAAATTTTGATGAAAATTCTCAAAAAATTTTCAAAAATTTTGGTAAAAATTTTCAAGAAACTTTCAGAAATTTTGATGAAAATTTTCAGAAAAATTTTCAAAAACTCTGATGACAATTTTCAAAAATTTTATGAAATCTACCTTGATTTTGCAAAAGCTTTTGACAAGGTGGATCATGGTATGATATGCCACAAACTGCGTGACCTCGGCATAGCTGGAAAACTTGGAGTGTGGTTACATGACTTCCTGAAAGATAGGAGTTAGGCAGTAGTGGTTAATGGAGCCACCTCTATGAACACACAAATAGTGAGCGGTGTTCCGCAGGGCACTGTCTTGGGACCACTGCTTTTTATAATGGCCCTCTCAGATATGCCCTCAAATGCCCGGATAGCCACTCTGACAAGCTATGCAGACGATACGAAAGTCTCGCAGAAAATACAGAACCCCAGCGATGTTGCACACCTGCAGCAGGAGTTGGACTCAATCTACAGATGGGCTGAGGATAATAATATGCAGTTTATTGCTGAAAAATTCCTGGCCCTGCGCTACCAGCATCCAAAACTGAATATTAAACTTACAGGATACACCAGTCCACAGGGAATTTCAATCCCAGAGCCTAAGTCTGTTTGGGACCTGGGTATCGACATGAGTGATGATACCTCTTTCCAAGTGCACATTACCAGGATGGCGACAAAGTGCAGACGACTGGCTGGATGGATCCTAAGAACATTCAGAACCAGAGATAAGGAAACCATGATGGTCCTCTGGCGGACATTCGTCCTCAGCCGCCTGGATTATTTCTCACAGCTATGGTCACCCACCAGTGTGAAATTAACAGCGGACCTTGAAGCAATCCAGAGAAGATACACAAAGATGATCGTCTCTTTGCAACAGCTCAGCTACTGGGAAAGGTTGAAACAGCTAAGACTTTACTCCCTGGAGAGATGACGGGAGAGGTAAGCTGTAATATATGTATGGAAGATCCTGGAAGGAATTGTGTCAAATTTTGGCATTGTAAGCTACACCAATGCTAGAACGGGACGACACTGCATAGAGCCAAAGATCCCAGCAATGCCATCACGCTTCAGGACCAGCTTCTGCAACTGCCTGGGTTTCAAAGGCCCACAGCTTTTTAATATTCTCCCAAAGAGTCTGAGCAACTTGCACAGAGTAGATGTAGCGGTTTTTAAATCAAAGCTGGACATCTTCCTGTCGAGAGTACCAGATGAACCTACCTCACGGCAAGAGGTGCAAATGAGAGTAGCTATATCAAACTCCATTCTTCACCATTAGATGAGGTTCTTCGTAATAACAGTGTTGTACAAAACGGCGGTGCATCAGCATGGCCGCAGCTCTGAGCTGAAACAAGAAAAAAAAATTCCTGGTAAAAGTTAAAACACACACACACACACATACACACGTATGTATGTATGTATGTATGTATGTATGTATGTATGTTTGTGAGTCTGTGTGTGTGGGTTTGTGTGTGTGTAGAATACTCAACGAAGTGTATTTCCATATATGCATATGCTTACACATGAATATTATCAAAAATAATGCGAAAACTGTTTTAAAAAAGTATAACCTCGAAAACGTCTGCAATACGACGCACAAATAGAAATACCAGAAGAAACCAAAAAAGAAATACCTGGGTATATATATATATATATATATATATATATATATATAAATGGGGAATGAATCAGACAAAAGCTAGTCTCAGTTGATATCAACTGAAGTAGAAGGGAAATCTGAAGTTCTGCGGAAGATTTATAGAAAAATTAAAAGAAGAATTAAAAAATAATTCTCTTTGTCTGGTACAAAATCGCACCATATATATATATATATATATATATATATATATATATATATATATATATATATATATATAGACGCGCGCGTGTATGTGTTATATATATATGTGTGTGTGTGTGCGTGTGTGGTGTGTGTATATATATGTATGTATACATATTGAATTATTAAGAACATATATACACATTACACACACACACACACACATATTTATATAATATACAATTGCGTGTGTGCCTACACATGTATGTGTATCTACGTGTGTATATGATTGAAGCTACTAACAAGTATCTTTCGTTCGTCTTCTTTGTTAGGTTACTATTGTATTTCTTTCGTTTGTATAAAAAAGAAAGTCCACTCATTTTTGTCTGTCTGTCTATTTCTCTCGCTTTCTCTCTCTCTCTCTCGCTCTCTTTCTCTCTCTCTCTAACTCTTTCTCAGTATTATTTATTCAGAAAGTTTCAGTAATAGGTTTTAACAATACGACCTATCGTTCAAAGAAGACGCTCCAATCTGGTTTCCGTTTGACCAGACTGGATCGTCTATATTTCTGCTTTTAACCGAAGGGACGCATTTTACTCATCAGCGCCCTCTAAAAAGCTACTGATGCTATAGACTTGCACTGTGAGACTACGACACCTTCAGCAATTTTTGGACGATTAGAATATGCACTGTCTTTTTGTAATACACTTGTTTCCACAACTCAACTTTTGATATATCTGAAGTCCTGTGTGAAGAAAAGGCCAAGATTGAGTGTCGAGCCTGTGTATTATTGTTAATCGCTCACAACCTTCTATAAGTCGGGTAATGCAGTCGCTGGGAATTTCACTTTAACAATATATAAAGGACAAGTGATTAGAGTGATGATGTCCTCGGAGAAATGAAGACGAATTGGCTGACTTCTAGAAATTATTAGCCAAGCAATGTTACTGAGAAACACTGCCAGTCTGAGATCAAATTCTTCATATGCGGAAGTGCTGTCATACAGGTCTGTTCGAGATGTGAGCAGAATGTTGAAACCGATCTGTATGCACTCGTGTAGTACGGTTTCGTTTTCAACAAATATCAGTAATTCCACAGTATTACTGACTTGTAAAGTTATATTGAACTAATATTGTAGCATGTAAGACAGATAGGATTATCGGCCGAGTCTATAATGAAAATCGTCCCACCACCTTCTTTTAATAGGACTGGGTATGCCGTTCTCCTCTCTCTGGAGTCTATGGCGAAAGAAGCTGAGTGGTGGATGAATCTGAAAGGATTGAGGACATATACTTTATTCTTTGATCAAGCTCTTGTCGAGATTTTTCAAGACTCATTTGGAAACGAAGGTGAGGGTGGAAATGGAATTGTGATCCTGCAATGAATTTTTCAAAAGGTAGGTGACTGTCATAAAAACGGTTAATATGGTTAATAGAACTACTCTAAGCATGTGCCTGTAGATCGGCAACATTTGGCAGAGAGTACTTACGCTTGGTCGTCAGGAAGATATTGAATCCTTGGTCAGCCTTACATTGATAGCCTCCGGTATAAGGACAAATATATTATCCGAACATTCATATATTTTGTATACTGCATATCATCTTCATTTTGTTTTTTCTTAGCCCCACCACTTACTCTTATGTATGTCTCCGCACATATTGTAACCTATCTTTGTGATGTACGCTCCAAGTGATGCCCCTGTTGCAAATAAAAGAAATTATTGTTCTTCTCATCATTAGTCCAAAGTTAGAAATCAACTGTATAATTATTATTCTTTATGCGACTGCTTTAGAGTTGAGGTAAACGGGCAGCAACCATTTGAAATAGAAATAGAGAGAGAGAGAGAGAGAGGGAGAGAAAGAGAGAGAGAGAGAGAGAGAGGAGAGAGAGAGAGAGAGAGGAGAGAGAGAATGAGAGAGGCGATAGAAAGAGAGAGAGAATTAATTTGGGTCTCTATATCTAATGAAGACATTCGTGGTACTGGATAGTTCTAGCGGATTCAGCTCAATCCGCCGATTTTAGCTATCCGTGCATGATTGTTAATTATTAGTGTCATATTTAAACCACTCTATGCAATGTCATTATCAATAATATTAACCATTTGTTTTGATTCTCGTCTTTCTCTAGTTTCTCGTCTTTCAAACACCTAGAATCTATTTGTTTTGACTTCTCAGATTTTTACACATGATTTTATACACTTGCCAAAACCCCACTCGGACCAAACCATATTGACTACACTTTGCAATTAACTATTCTATTTAAATCTTGTTTTCTTTCTGTAGTACTTAGGATCTATTGATTTGTATAAATATGTAATACAATAGATATATGAAGTTGAATCCTTGCATAGTTGTACCATAGACCTTTAACCCTGTTATTTTTCATAAAATTCTTTCAGAGACGAACTGTAGCAGTAACATGTAAGTTTATAGTTTCTTACATGCAGTTTCATTAGCATCTTCGAACCCCCAACAAAATATTTCAAAGTTTAGGGAGTCTATTTAGCAGTTAGATTACAACAGCTAAGCCATCTTTAAACATCAATTTAAGGAGAGATTATTTCAGCTACTTACACTATTGGATTGGCAGAATCATTAGCGAGTTGGCAAAATAACCTGCAGCTCTTTAACATTTTTAGTTCAAACCGCATTGATGTCAATTTTGCTTTTCAGCCTATAGGATCGGTATAAAATGTTCCAGTAAACTACTGGCGTTGATTGAATCAGCTAACCAATTCCCATCTAATATCCATCCTTGTGACTGTGGTCAAAACAATTATTTCAGGTACCATCTATCCTTAACGTTACCATTACTACTATAATAATCTAGTAAATATTAATTTCCCTTTTCTCGCAAGCGAAACATGAATTCCAGAGAATCTAATCATTTTTGTTATCGTCTCGCTTTTTCGTTGTCGGGTATTCAGAATCTATTTTTCTGCATTGCTCTAAAGACTTTTCTTTGCTTAGATCTTTATGCTGAGAAAGGGGAACATTAAATCTCTATATATATAAACGGCAGTTTGTCTGTCTGTGTGTCTGTGTGTCTGTCAGGTTGTACCCTCACCTTGACCATGGCTTTCAACTGATTCTGATGAAACTTGACACACACATTGCCCAATGTCATAATTCAAAACTAACGCAGCGAAAATTTTGAAAAGTTCCTCCAGTTCTGAAAAAAAATCGTTAAATTCGACATGGGTCGAGAATCTAAGCTTTTTATATGCAACACATTTTCTACAGACTGTCTAGGGGACGCAACTCGACCTTTTTAACTCTCGGAACACGTGGGGTAAGTATCCCAAAATGTATAAAAATGTACAAAAACGGCAAAAAAGCGGGCAGCAATGTGAGTGACAACAACGAAAAAGTCAAAAGTGACCAAACTGAACAAACGAATGGAAAAGGTTTTTTGATGCACACGACAAAAGCGGTTTATAATAAACCAAGAGTTTGCAAGTAGCGTCCAAGGACCCTTAGGGTACGTCAAAAATTTAAGGTAAAACGTTTGGGGTGGTAGTTATAAAGAAAGTGTAAACAAAAAAAGTATTCGAATAACTAGCGGCTGCAACAGCTATTAGCAGAAGTGGCGGTGTTAGGGGTAAAGTCTCGAATGTAATTTCTTCCTGGTAGGAATTGGTTGGGTTGAATTATCGATAGCTGTTTGATAGTTATTTGGGAGTGAAGAGAAGACATTGCAACCTACACATGCGCCTTCGTTCCCTAGAGGGAAAGGACTAGATTGGGATTAGTCGTTGCCTACTAGGGGCTCATACATACTCGGGCAACGCCGGGCTATGCTGCTAGTTCAATATATAATACATATTCCCCATTAAAATCCGAGCAACAAACTGTGGCCTTCAACTGGGATAAGTTAATATAGCTTAAGATAAGATAATTTATTCTATTACAGGTTTAAGTTTATTGATTACCTGATAAATATGCTCTATATTCTTGTTATAGCCAACAACACTAACGATAGAATGCGACTCAGCTATGGGAAGGATGCTTTTTGACCAAGTCCAATCCTCAGTAGTATTCACTCAGTTAGCCAATATTATAATACTTTTCAGAGCTTTAGCTGAATGCTGATTATAATTAGGAGGCGAGTGGTACGATGATTTTTGTTTTTCCTGGTGTATGTGTAGTGTTTCTACTTTATGTCGAAAAGGACAAGACTGATATATTCCCAACAGAGAACAATTTCTAGGTCTCTGTTCATAGAGTCAATTCGAGTTTTGTGTGGAGTGTCTCAGTTGCGAATAGACACTGCATAGTTGGGGTAAGTTATGGAGTAATGCCATCTGTGTAGACGTTAGTATTGTTGGATATGACGAGAAGTCATTAGCGGTAACTTAACAATAATATAGAGCATATTTCTCAGGTAATCTGGCACTCAAGACACAGGAAGAAACATACCCATTAAGACAAGCAATAACAACAACAAACAGAAGCAACACACCCATAGGTTCACCAAAAAAAAAGAAAAAACATCACAAGCAAAACGGAATCACCAAGTAAACACACAGACATACAGCCACACAAAGATACAGACACACAGACACACAAAATGCACAACAGGGTGAGAACTGAAAGAAAAATTACAAAAATGAAAGGCATTACCAACGTAAAATTACCAGAAGGTTATGATAAAGGCATGAGGTGTATTTTGATAAATGAAAAAAGATATAAAACACTAAAAAAAGCATTTCCATCAGATGTGAATCCACTGGGGCTGGAGGTGAGAAATGGACTCCACACCCCAGTGGTAGAATATGACGAGATAAAGAAAGACATCAAGTGATAGTAGAAACAATTATTGAGAATTAATTTTTAGGAAAAACAGAAAACTGAATGAACAATGGACGTTTTAAAAGAATAAAACCCAGAAAAATTATAGAAACATTTTGAATTAATCGTAAAAACGTAACCATCCCGGAGTGGGGCTGGTGTGACCGTCTCATCTTCATTTGTACAAACCCATATCATTCACATGTTATATGTCCCCATATGTCCTGTATTGTCCTCTCTTCGTTGGTCCCTTGTGGGCAATAAAGAAAGACATTTCTTAGAAAATTCGTTGCTTAGTTTGGACTCGCCCGTAGATTGTGTTACTATTGAGGTGAGAGATTTTGTTCGTTGCTGAAAGTTGTTATTACTTGTGAAAAAGCTGTTTATTGCTTGTTTAGAAGCAAGTTGTTGTTTATTCCTCCGCGCGGGGGAATTATTATTTTTTGCTGTAGAAGCAAATCTCTTCTGTGTGGCGTAAGCCACAAATTTTTGAAATATAATTTGTGCCATTTTTGAAGTGGAGTATGAAGCAGTGTCCTCGGAGAGTGACTCTCCAAGTAAGTACCAAGCAGTGTCTTTGGAGTGTGAATCTCCAAGAAAGTACCATGAAGTGTCTTCGGAGAGTGAATCTCCAAAAGCTCTAAGAAAGTGCCAATCGGTGGAATCGCCAAAGCTAAGCACGAGCAAGGAGACACCGAGAAAGGAAGAAGACAGGAGGCTAAATGTAAGAAGAAACGTAGAGGTGGCTAGTTTGACAACTGGCGAACCGGCAAATGAGATAAAACGTATGAATTTTGCAGCAGTGGCCGGGGGTAAAACCCGGAAAGTAAACACTGAAAATTTAAAAGGATACAGAGAGATATTAACAAAGGAGGGGACTGAAGTGAAAGTGGCCCCTCCTCAAACTATCCAAACATACGTTCTGGAAAGAACAATAGTGTTTAAAACATACAACGTAGAAAAGAAAAAAATTGATAATATTAACGAAAAAGAACTAGAAAAATGTTTAAAGCCGATACGACACGAAGTAAAGTATGTAAAGCGTGGAAAAATATACGCAACAATAGACGTTCGAATGGAGTCGGCCGAGAAGGCGAAACAGTATTCGGTGGAGCCATTGCGAACAGAGATAGAGGTGCTCCTCCCCACATATATATATGGGGAAGAGAACCTCGAAGGTGAAAATTGCAAATGTCCCACCGGAGGTGAACGCAGAATGGCTGGTAGCAATGGTTGTATTAGGCCTGGAAGATGAAATAACGATGCTATCAGCCGAAGTGGAGGTGCAAAAAAACTGGGCGGGACAGACGAATAAGTTCCTCATACAATCGGAGCCGCTGACCCTGGGAAAAATTCCAGAGGTTATAGAAGTAATGGACACCAAACTAGTAGTGATGGTAGAGGGGAGAAAGCCTCGTTGTTTTAAATGCGAACTAAAAGGTCATGTGCGGTCGAATTGTAAGAACGAAACAGAAAAAGGTGAGGAGGAAGACGACCGAGAGGAGAGCGGGCCAAAGAAAACCAGAGAAGCAGAAAGGAAATTGTGCGTCAGAAAACAGCAAAGAAGGGGAGGGTTGGGAAACGATCAAAATCAAAAGGAAAATTACCCCCCCCCCCCCAGAAAGGACACCATGAGAAATAAATAAGGCTAAAAAGCCAGAGAGAAAAGATGAAAAAAGGGAGGGTCTGTATATGGCAGTGAGGGTATCTAACAGAGAATTCATGAACCGTTTAAAATGTGTAAAAGAAATTGAAAAAATTGAAAAAGACAATGTGAGGGAGGGATTCGAAATCTACAAAGTAGACAAAAAGATATATAATATTGTTTACAATGACCATAGAAAAGATGTCGGACCTCTTAGATGAGATATTTCACCGCAAATTTACGATAGACTATGCACCCCGACTCCACGAGCCCGCGAAAAAGAAAGGGAGACGGAGTCCTCTCCGCCGCAAAGTGGAGATAAGCTAAGCCACTATGGTAAAACTTATGGCACTTCACGTAGGATTGTGAATGTGCATGGCCTGACGGCGAGCTGGAAGCATGGGCGTTTTCTAAACGACGTCAGGTCTCGTAAGTTAGATGATATTGTTGCTACTGAAACTTGGTTAAGAGGGCCTAGAGAAAGCTATGGCGACTGGTGTTGAATCTCAAGTGAAGGCAAAGAGACTGGAATTAAACCAGCTACTCGAAGCCAAACACATGGGGGTGTATTGTCAGGGCTAGACTTTGTGCAATGGCTTGCGAGGGGATCAGAATCGCTGGATGGGCCCAACGTGGAAATGATTCCACAATTCGATCGGTGGAGAACATACAAAGGGAGTTGGTAAACGAACCCGAGGAGATGTGTAAGACTTTTCAGGAGCACTTCGCTCAGCTTTTCGTGGGGAGCAATGGATCGGATAGTAGGTTGGATCTTACGGATTTCCTCGCCGGGCTGCCGCGTTTCTCGGGGCGGGATGCGGAGTGCTGTGAAGGATTGATCACACCTGAGGAAGTGATAGAGGCTATAGCGGACTGCAGCGTTAGTAAGGCGCTGGGTCTTGATGGTCTACCGTACGAATTGTATAAAAGTATGCCAGACTTGCTCGGGCACATACTGGCCGGAGTTTACGCGAACTAGCAGCAGAACGGGATGAATCCCAGATCTGTGCGCCGGGCAGTAGTGGCTCTGGTCAGAAAGGACCTGGACAAGGGGCATAGAATAGATAATTTTAGGCTCATCGCTCTGTTAAATACAGATTTTGGCCAAGGTGTTAGCAAAAAGATTGGCGCTTGTCGCCGATGGCCTGAACGGCAAGGCACAGACTTGTGCAGTCACCGGCAGAAGCATGCAGGATAATTTCCGTCTTATACGTTACACCCTAGAAGGGTCTGGTAACGATTTTGGCAAGGGTGGGGCTTTGGTCCATTTAAAGCAATCCAAAGCATTCAATAGGGTTGACTATCGCTACCTGGTTTCTGTTCTCGCGCAGTTCGGGCTGGGTCTTGGCATACTCAGGTGGATCATACAGTTAAATGATAACATCGACTCGATCGTTCGGGTGAACGGCTTTCTTTCTAAACTGTTCTGTATCAAGCATTCGGTCGCCAAGGATGTTCGCTCTCGCCGCTTTTGTATGTGATGGCTCTGGAGCCGTTACTGCGAAAGTTGAGTGGCATCCTGGGGAACCAGTTGATGGAGGATCGGTTTCAGCATATGCGGACGACATCACCATCATCGTGACCAAGATGGAACACCTGCAGAGGGTAGGCGAAACCATTAATGTTTATGAGACAGTGGCAGGAGCAAAGATTAACCGGAAAAAATCAGTTGGCTTACAACTCGGCACCTGGAGGAGTAAGTCGATGCCTTCGAATAGCGTCGTTGGACGTCGGACGGAGGGCCCGGTTAAGTTGCTAGGAATCTAGTTTGGCCCTGACCTCCAGGTAGAAAAGAACTGGGCAGAGGTATCGTGCAAGTTGACCTTCATAGTCAAGACCTGGTCTTGGCGGTGGTTATCCTTGAAAGGGAGGGCGGAGGTGGCCAATATTTATTTGCATCGGTCATCATTTACCGCCTTCCGTCGTTCCCTGTCCTGATTCGTAGTTGAGCAAGTTGGAGACACAAATCTGCTTTTTGTGGAAGGGCTCGACTCCACTTGTGAGGCGTTCTATCTGCTATCAGAAGCCGTTGAAGGGAGGACTAGGGATGCCTTGGCTGATGAGGCGCAAGCATGCGCTGAGGTTGAGTACCTCTGGTTTCTCCTTGACGGTGAACGGGTGTGGTATCCGCTTGCGAAACGGATGTTTCCTAGGTTCACCAGTTTCGGTGGACGAGAAAGCTGCTTTCGTCGAAGATCGAGGTTTGGTACATGTTTTACGAAGTGCCGTAAGGCCCTCCTACTGTTCCGTCGCTCGGGTAATGCCAGCGGTTTTGGTACGACCGCATCTTTCTATAGCAGGTTGGTAGAGGTTGGAAACGATGGTGCCCTGGGGAAGACCCTGGGTCTCGATGATAACCAGTTCGACAGTCTGTTCCAAAGGACACTCGGGCCGGGGACTTTGGATAACTTCCAAAATTCTCTGGCCTGGCAATGTTACCGAGGAGCCTTACCCGTTCGGGATAAACTCACCAGATACGGCTAGCCTGGCCCATCGGCTTGTCCAAGAAGTGAGCAGGATAGGAAAACCGTCCCGCACGTTCAGTATTCGGATGTGTCAGAAGTGTGGACTTATACGGAACACCTGTTGTCGGATTTAAGAAGAGTACAGCTGTCGTCTGAGTCAATTTTAAGAATTGACCCGAGGGATTTTCTCACGAAAGAAGGTAAGAATTACTTTCTCGCAGTAATAGCAATTGCGAAAGAGGCGATACGGAAGACGAGAATGAAAGGAATGACGACAGGCAACTTCATCTCCGGTTGGTGAGATTCTTCACCTTTCACCTGAAAAGGAAAGAGAGGCTCGAGAGAAGATGCCTATCGGAGAGGATGTTAAAGACAGATGGATGCGTGTAGCGAGAATACTGGGTGTGAAAGACTCCTCGTGAACGTGCCATAAGGCTGAAGAAAAAGGTACCGGTAGCAGAACAGGCTCATGGAGTCGGAGCTTAACCTGTTTTTACTACCTCATTGTGTGTTTGTAATTTTGTCTTTTATGTTGTATTTCATTCGATTTCATTATAACCACACTTGAATTTTTAATTATACTCATCTATGTGTCTGACCCCGATCAGGCTGTGCTGTCCCCTCTATGTTAGCCCCTTGTGGGAAATAAAGAAACACATTTCTTAGAACATGCATTTATAAAAATATTTCCAGACGGTCAACCCTTTAATAATTGCTTTCTTTTAGTACTTTTAGTAATCGTTACGTACCGAATTAATCAGCAGCTTTTTCCATTATAGTATAGACATGTATATGTGATGTTTAGAGGTTCGCGCACTTGTATATTTGTGTCTATTAATGTAGCATGTGAAATATAGATATCTATGTCAGAGCAGGTACGAATACATTAGTAAGAAAAATTGTTTCGCTATCACGTGGTTCCGGTTTCAGTCACAAGAGTTTTCGTGGAACTGGGTAGATAGACACTACAAAGGCGTCTGATGGATGGATTGTAGCTGATGAATCATAATTTCATGAACATTTAAATTCTACAAAGCTTACAAGCTCTTCCGTTCGTTTTCAGCTTGCATTATAAAGTATAAATGAAGGAAAATGGTCTAGCAAAGTGGTGGTGTCAATCTGTGTAGTAAACGAAAATCTACCACGCAGGCATGGGCACAGTCCAACGGGTTTTTGCACTATTAGTCTTTCTCAATTTTATTCTCAAGTGTAGGGACATTTGAGTTTACGTGAGAAGAAACACGGCCATACCTATTTCTTTATTACCCACAAGGGGCTAAACACAGAGGGGACAAACAAGGACAGACATAGGTATTAAGTCGATTACATCGACCCCAGTGCGTAACTGGTACTTAATTTATCGACTCCGAAAGGATGAAAGGCAAAGTCGACCTCGGCGGAATTCGAACTCACAACGTAACGCAGACGAAATACCGCTAAGCATTTCGCCCGACGTGCTAACGTTTCTGCCAGCTCGCCGCCTTTAAATAGCTAAATACCTGCTATGTAGCTAGAACTACATGACTCAGAATGTTCTGAGGAGAGTTGGTTGTTATTTCTAGTGAATAAGATGACTAGAAACTGGTACGTTAGCTCAAAATATTTTTTAAAAAGACAGAATATAAAATGAATAAATGAAGAAGTAAAATTGTTTATAAAGAGTGTATAAACGAACGGATTAAAATAGTTATTTGCCTGTAGCTATTTAGCATTAGGTCATAATACCTTATGCTTTTACTTGGTGAAGATTTATGTTCATTAGTAAATTCATTTGTATTTAATTAAACCAAATCGATAAACGTTCACACATAATACGTAAAAGTATTAAATATATAATGAAGAAAATAAATTTTATAAACGTGAAAGCCGACAGTTGCAGCAGTGGAGACACTAAATCACTGGGATAAATATTTATGGTTTGTTCTTGATGGCTTTTGTGCGCATATTTAACGTGATATTGTCATTACGTTCCATGTGATTGTACCATTGCGTTTGTTTAGTCATATGATAGCTCTGATCGAAATGTATGGTCAAGCATAGACAACCATGGTTAACACATCGTTCTTTCATATCTAGGATTATATTGTGCATGCTTTTTTAAAAATGAGATTCTATTAGGAAATTTGGTTGCTATTTCTAGCAGATTGTTGGCACGGTTGTCAAACTATGTAGTAACCTTTTTTCACGGTTCACTCACTTAAAGGCTATTACGACGGTATTTGTTTGCTGTTGTGATTATTCTTGTTTAACGCCAGAAGCAAACTTCAGGTTTTTTAAAATATTTTTAGCACAGCACATTTTGAAATATAAAATTCAGTGTGTTACCCAACTTTTTGAAGAGAAGATACAGAGTGATTTGAGATTTAATTTATTTTTCTCACTAGCAGAGACTCATTTTTTGGCTCGCAAAGAAATTCATTTTGTTCTGCAATGATAAATATTAGTGAGAAAAATGGATGGAAAGAAGCAGGTAGAAAAGATAGATGAGTGGACAGATATAAAGGGTGAGTGAGTGAGTGAGTG
>NC_043000.1:98649843-98652343 GCF_006345805.1 Octopus sinensis
GCGAAACTTTATCAGTGTATGTTGAGAACCGGTGGCTGAAGAATTTAACGGGTCAGGCATCGGTCAATCATGTGGGTGAGGGGTGTGGGTGTTCTTTGTGACCGAGAATAAAGTTCTGACTTTTAAGGAATATTGGATGTTTTATAAGGGGCGAGAAAAAATCTACTTAGAGACGTGTGTGTGTGTATACTGTTCTATATATGGTGTGTTGGCGTAGGGGTAGAAAACATTTTTTGTGTACGTGTGTGCGTTTGATCGTTCGGCTGTCAGTGGCTACTGCCGCGAGAACCGTTGGGTGGCAGAAAAAAAAATATATATATTATGTTTTATGTGTGTGTGTGTTCATCTAAGCCTGCCTTGTCAAGGAAACCCCCCGCTGTGAAAAAACCAGCCCCGTTTGTCTTACAGGGTAATTCCCCTTGCAGTGGTTAATCGTAGATATCTTAAAGGCTATTTCAGAATTTGTTACCAAGGGCTATGGGTGCCGGTATTATTTATAAACGCTATTTAAAAGCCAGATAAGTGTAACGCCGCCAATGGGGGCATCGAAAAGCCGACTGTAAAAGCCCGTTTACCATCCGGCCTCTGGCAAACAAAATATGGAAGAGTTCGGAGACACAAAGGTTGCACTGCCTTCTGCCCCTATCAAATGGGAGGGCCACCGACAAAATTGACCATTCCAGCCTGTAGCTTAAGTTCGTATCCTTCAGTCGCCATATTAGCTTACTGAGTCCCGTGGTCTGGCGCTTGTTCATGTCCCGAAAAGTTGCGTAATGGTTGGAGACACGCAAAGACAATCTTGAGGATGAGGCCCCTACATAAGTGAAGACATCTGAGTCCGTGTAACCTTGCATTGGTAGACGGCGTTTTTGATCTTGGAGTTCGCCGACGTGAATCTTATTCTGCTAGGATTAGTTTCTGAAATTAGAACTGCGTTCCTGTCACTATATTCGTTCCGAGACCTGCAGCCGCTTACTACTCTATTTTCCACTACGTCACTATTAACTATAGAATAACCCCTGATTCTCCACTATCTATCAGAGTGCTGTCATTGCTACTGCCCGTGGTGCTGCTATTGCGGGAAATGATGCTGGGGATGCTATTGGGGCTCTCTACCCTACTCCCATTGTTGCCGTCAACCACAACACCCCTATTTATAACTATACCCCTAGTGGGTACTCCCTGGCTGGAGCTGAGATTATGTGTCACTGTACTGGCTCTCATATCATTATTACTACTATAATTATTCCTACTGAGCATTAAACCGGGAGCGGAAGAGGCTGTGCCTCCGGAAAAATGTGATAGGGTCTTAGTAAGTAGCCTATTATTATGGGAGGCGATTATCTGGGCGAGGTTTTTAGTGTTGGAGAAAGCTATCCTAACTTTATGCGAGTTAACCGTGGAGTAATATTTGGAATTTCTGGGGAAGTTATTGGCGATGGCTTGTCTAAACATGAGGGGGAGGTTAGTTCTAATCTGCTTACCAAGGGGATTACAAACCATATATGCTTATTCCTATCAGTGTGATGGGTCGGGACGCCAGCTCTCGCGTTCGGGTGGGTGATTCTCGATGAATAACGGGTCTTGGGTTAGTGTAAGACCTCCCGGACCGATAATATCCTTGTTCGCTAAATTAAATGCGGGAGCGACTACCCCGGCATCCGCCGCGCTCCCGTCCTTACTTAAAATGTTAATGTTATTATATACGGCCCTATCCTGATGACCGAATGATGGCATCGGAAGGGCCGGATCAATATAAATTACCTTCTGCCTATAACGGCCTTGGATAGTGCGGCGTTATAAAATTCCGCTTTCTGCATAAAATATCAGCACTGGCGGACAGCCAGACAATCTTAGAGAGATGTTTTTAACCAAATTGTCTGTTACGGTTTTGGCATGATTTGAGAAGACACTGACATACTTCAAAATAGTGGAAGGCTTATGGTAAGGGCAGTATGAGTCGCTTAAGGTTAAGTGTAACGTCTAGGAAATTAGCCTTGGTGAGTTCATTATCAAAAACTATACTCATGCCCATTCTATAAAAAACTTAGCTAACCTGCTCTTAGTTTTCTGCACTATTCTGTTCGTGGTGTTTTGCAGGTAAAACAGACAATCGTCACGATACAGGCCGCCCGCGATCTCCGGGAATTGGTCGGACAATTCGTAGAGAATATATTCCGACCAAATCGGCTATCTGCGCACTATCCGAACTACCCATAGGCACATCAAATTCATTGGGAGTATCTTTACGGATCCACAACTTATTATCAAACTTAATAAAACGATTTCCTGGCAACTAAAATGATATCTATCTCTTCTCTGGTGAGGCCAGAGAAGAGATAGATATCATTTTAGTTGCCAGGAAATCGTTATTAAGTTTGATAATAAGTTGTGGATCCGTAAAGATACTCCCAATGAATTTGATGTGCCTATGGGTAGTTCGGATAGTGCGCAGATAGCCGATTTGGTCGGAATATATATTCTCTACGAATTGTCCGAC
>NC_043000.1:98657343-98747343 GCF_006345805.1 Octopus sinensis
TACTTTTTTCTATATGGCGACTTTAATACATGTCACCGGCGTCATTGAGGGAAGAAAAACATTATCAACATTACCACTAATTGACACATTATTAATTAGCATAATAGCATAGCCTGGAAAAACATGGATTACGTGGAAATATGTGAGCAAGAGAAATAATATTCTTAATATTATAAACCAGGAAAATTACAGGACATGTTATTACACTTGGAAAAGTTTAGGACAACTTATTACATCTGGTAATATATATATATATATATATATATATATATATGTATGTACTTATGTATATCATTTATCTTTCAATCTGTTTCTCTATATGCTTATATGCATGTACTTGTAATATGCGAATAAGCTTTTATATAAATGTGTGTATATACATAATTGACCATGTTTGCTTGGAGAAGATACGTTGATATATACTATATTTTTTTAGATATTATAATCACCGTATTTCAATGTCAAAACAGATATCAACAGAGGCAGAATAGAGTTCTGTCAACTTGTTTGTGTGTAATATTTAGACTGACGTCGTATTATCGGTAGGATTCTTTAATATATTCTGATTCGGTAATTATAATCAGATTTGCTGTCAGCATGTCTGAGGTAGGAAGTTTAGTAATATTTTTCTGGTAAATGACATCGACATACAGTTTAGAATTGAGTCTTGCAAAAATGCCTGAATGGAAAGGAAAGTAGAATGGGAATGTCAGTATGGACTGTTGAATGGCGATATATTTGAAATGAGCGAGATGTTAGAAATGACGGGATGAATTAGTTTGTCTTCTGGCTAGATATGTAGATGAATGTAATTCCAGTCGGAACGACAAGAAAAAAGTGTGTGAATAGAAATAATCGATGCGATTGGTTGTTGTCATTGTTATTGTCACTTGAACTGCTTGTCATAATTTTCTTTTTCTATCCCAATAGTTTTCTTACCTCTGATTAATGCTGTTGTTTGGCCCCGGGTCAGCACTGACCAACTAGAAATTCTATCAAGAGTAAATATGCGCACTGACTAAGCAGTTCTATGATCAAAAATATGCTAACCTTGACCATTCTATCTCTAGCAATCTAGAGGAATATTATATTATAAGATCATATAATGTTCCCTTTCATCTATTGAAAATCGTGCCGTAAACTTTTATAAATATTTCGTCGCTTTTTCTTGCAGCTCGAGTAATTGCGTAGAAGCCCCTTGCCGACTCGTCATGAGATTCGTTTGTGGGAATAACGGAATGAAAACGCTGCTTATACGAATAGGCTTTTGCTAATATTGGTTATGAATGTAATTGCTTCTTGGCACTTTTAGGATCTTTAAAGCCAAATGTCTAGCACCTCGAGTAATTCTAGTGAGTCAGAAAAATCATTAAATAATCTCTTACTTTGATACGACATGAGTTTATTGAAGTTACCATGATACTTTCATTGAAGCTGAATTATTGAGGCTAATATTATCGTATCATTAATCCCCTATAATCAGTATCTAGATGAACAAAGGTAATGTCAATTTATGTATTTTACCTAGATACACAACAAAACACACGAGGAAACCGGTAGGTGTTCGCCCGATCTTCTATGGAAAAAGGAAGTAAAACTATCTTAAAAGGGAAAAATGACATATTGAATAATGTAGTCTAGCATAACTCCTCATAAGTCGGAAAGATAACAGCTGGAATGTCTTCGATCATAGATTTTTTCCATCAGATTTGACTTGGTGATGCTAAACAGCAACAACGATGATAACTACTACGATGACGACGACGAAATTTCAGCAGCTCGAGCTCCTGATCTGTATGCATTTTGTCAAATACAGGACCTCTAACAATAGTCCTCATCGACTCTGTACTTACCTATTGGCTCAGGAATTTGCCCAATACCTCTTCGTTGGGTTTTGCACAGCCCTATTACCCTAAGAAATTCTTCAATATTTCTTCTTTGCTTTTATACTGCACTGCTGGCCCAAGGCTGCGCCTTCAATATGCAACTGTTGGCATCAAGGGTTCTCAACGCCCGCCCTTTCGTTGCCTCTATGTCACTCCGTTGACTCACAGCCTTCTTTAATATCTTACATGATCTACATAGTCTTATTGCCTCAGAATTTCTTTCCATACGCCTTTGAGAACTCTGTAATGCACCTCTTTGGTTTCGGGGTTCTATATTCCCACTGCCATCTCTTTGCCATATCAGCCAAAACGACAGATAACACTTCACAGGTTTGACTAATCATATTTTTGTGTGTAAAGAGAATGAGTATATTTGTTGATTGTGATAAGAAACCACTCCATGTATAAGTTTTGAATCTGGTTTTAAAACCATAACAATTACAGTATGAGGCGATTAACCCAACCTCAGACTGTAATAAGTTAAAGGAAGCAGTTCGCTTTAGCAGGATTTGATCTTAGCTCGTAACGAAACATAATGGTTACAAAGCATATCTACTGGTTCTGCACATCCACAACATCTTTTACAGTTTTCTCGGAGATTGAAGTGAAGTGTCCAAGGTTTTGAAGACTCTGGTAACGTAATTTGATGAAGAAATCGCGATTCACTGGTTATCATTAATCCGATGACTTTTTCTGAATGCCTGCAACAAAGGGAGCTCCACTAAACGTATCCAAAGGACAGGTGGTGGTGTTAAACTGAGAGACTGATTAAGTCATGCGAGGAATACATAATACTTATTTCCCCAACTATTTGAAAAATTAAAGTAACAGAATAAAACAGACAGGGAACGAACTCACATAGTAACTGGAAGAATAAAAAATAGTAGTTGTATGTTGGACAGGTCATTTTTCGAAAAAGAAACATGCACTCGTTAAGTGACTCTACCAAGTTACAGTAATGTCTATTTCAACACATGTTTTAACACGAAGAATCCTTGCAAATCAAACACAAAAACGAAATAAAAATAGTATATTCCATAGAAAGCCGACGTTTACTAACTTACTCATATATACCTATCTTATATTGAGAAAATATTGACATTTTTCAGACGATTAACAACATTGGAGATTTAATATTTTATACATTTAAATAGTGACATTTACATTACATTCACATCAGCTTCGTATCCGATAGTCGCCGGGGTCTTATTCCAGACTGAATTTGAGCCAGAAACTGCTATCTCAAACCTAGTGCTAATAATGTTCATAACCGCTCGGTCATTGCAATGTTTGACAAAATACAAAGCAACATTTTGTAGAAGAGTTTAATCAACTAAACAGACACCACTATATCACCGGCACGTATTTTATCGACTATTTTATCTTATTTCCTCGAAATAAAATGAAGAATGAATATCATTCCTGTTTGAAATGAAAGATTAAGATTGAAAAAGTAGTTATTATTTATTCATTCTGTTGCCTGCTGTTCGTTTTTGTTAACCTAATCTAATATTCAATTCAGCGCGTCATTAGTCATTCAAAGCAATGTATTCTAGAATAACTAAACTGTAATGAAGATCCAACGACATTGTTAATGACAAGCAGGAAAACGAAAATGGTTAACAAACAAAAGTTATGAACAAAAAAGGAAAATAGCTAACAGATGCAAGAAGAGCAGACAAAAAATAATTGAGATTAGATTAAATAAAGGATAAAGAGAAAACAACATTAAATTCGATAATGTAAAACTAGTAAACTGTAATATGATTATTTTTGCTGATATCTTGATAACATTTGGTAATTTTTGTTTTATAAAACTAATATCGATATCAAAATCTCAAGAACTTTATATTATGTTGAAAATATTTGCTCTAAATTGCTCTCGAAATTTATGGAGTAAATAGATATTTATCATAATATGGAATTAGATGGTTAAGAATGGTCAAATTTCTACGAAGTATGTGGAGGAAACGATCACGTGCACACGCTCACACACACACACACATACATACGTATGTGCATGTGTATGTGCCCATGTGTATTGATTGTCCATGGTATTCTATGACATCCGTCTTTAATTGTGGATCCCTAGAAGACTGTGTACATTAAAGAACAACCGGTAACCACAGAATCAGGATTGCTGCTGTGGTTTCTCTACAGATCGAGAATGCTATGGAAAAATCAGTATTTCTTCATTGTAGACGAGCACGGTACCCCAACCATTGTAACGACCACACCTACAACCACTTCTGAGATCCAAGATCTATGATCTACATTGCGGAGAAACATACCTGCGGAATGAAGCTTTGTAGTGGCGTTGGAGCAGTGTATTTCTAATTGTCCCTGTCTTCGTCGCAGGGGAATAAGTCCGGTAGTAATGGCAAATGAATATGACTGGTAGCTCCTTACAGCTATAAAAGACTGCCAGAATTTGACTCAGCCGGAAAACGCCATAAAATTGTTCGCAACAATATTTTTCTCTCTAATGCACGTGTGGCATTTCTCACTCTTTACTCCACGACAAGCCAGCATGGCAGAACAAATGAGTTGCTCACGTTTCGAAAACAAATGTTCTGATAAAACTAACGGTCCCTCACACCGAGAGTGAACTTACAGCATGCTTGATCACCTTCTTTGTTCCTGTAAACTATGATTAGATAACCGTCGATACTATGGTGTCGTTTTGACAGACTTTTTGTCAAGTGGACTTTCTAGCAAACCTCCTTACCTGTCTAACCTGATGAAAGCGTCGGTTTCGTTCTGAATATCTGAACATATAACAGGTTTTACTGGATCATAAGTTTCCAATAACACTCACAAGGACATGAATCTTTTAGTGCAAAACGTCATTTTTTGGACTCAGTGTTTCTTATAAAATATTGGCTCCATTCATTGGACAGTCACCACACTGGGATACAGCCTTGAACAGATTAGTAGAACATATCGATCATGATACTTAATTTTATCGCATACTTTTTGCCAAACCGCTATACTACAAGAACCTTAACAAATCAAGCCGGTTGTCAAGCGGGGTAAAAGCACAAAGATACAAACGTTTTACGCTTTTAAATTCAAATACACATAAGTAGAGAGAGAGAGAGAAAGAGAGAGATAAAGAGAGAGAAAGAGAAAGAGAGAGGTAAAAAGAGAGACAAAAACAGAGATACAAAGAAAGAGAGGGACAAAGAGAGAGATACAAAGAGAGAAAAACAAAGAGAGAGAGAAAGGGAGACAAAGAGTGAGAAGAAGAAAAGAGTAGGGAGGAGGAAAAGGAGGTGGAGGAGGAGAGGCGGAGAATAATTATGATAATAATAATAATAATAATAATAATAATAAGAAGAAGAAGAAGAAGTCAAAGCTGTTGAATGTTCCATGTAACGGTTCGAGATTGCTTAGTCATCTGTAGACTTACTTTTATGTTCAACTTTGATTGATTGTGTTATTGTCTTGTCAGGTCTATAAATTGTATAAATAGCAGTGTTGAAGTCACGTACATGATCTCGGTCAGAGTAACTTTGCATTTTATTGGCTTTTCCTTACTTTAGCCGTTTTGAGTTATACGGTTCTTATCTATACGTCAGCCTTAAGACATCAAGACGGATGCTTAACTTGGATTTGATCGACGATCGTTTTCCCATGCAAGCTTTTTTATGAGAGGTGCTTAGAAGTTTCAAGGTTGTTTCCATGGAACACCTAATGTTTGCAGCTTGAGAATCCCATATTTGAATCAACTGCAGAAAGTAGATGAACCTTTCCTGTGTCGAATAATTACAAGTGAGGAAAAGTGGGTTCTCTATAATCATATCCCATGCAAGTGGCAATGAATAAAGAAGAAACCATTCCCAAATCAGGACTACACCCCTTAAAAGTTATGTTTTGTTTATCGTGAGTTATGAAAGGTGCCGTCTATTATGAAACACAGAGAGAATATAATATCCTTTTGAGCCAGCGGCCTCCTGTCTAACTACCTTTATCCAACCAGTCGCCATGATTGACAGCTAACTTCAAAAGTTTTTTTTTATTCTCCCTCTATTTTATTTCCTCTCGTTCCTTTCAGTTGAGGAGCGTAGGCTTGAAACGTAAAAGACTTTCTCACCTTCTCGAGCGTCAAACTAATACACCTGTTTGTTATTTATATACCTGTCTTAGTATTTTGTTTTTCTGTAAATTTCAACCATATATTGTACGCTCACGTGGTCGCACCAGTTTTATCCTGCTTTAAACTCCTACACTTCGGACTTAGTACTAGCTGATCTTTCTGTATCTCTCCTTATCTACACACCAGCATTCCACTCGGATTACTGCTGGAAATACATATGGATTTCACTGGACTCATCCGTTGATGAAAAATCGCCCCAATACACGACAGCGTTTGAGCCTTTTTGCACTTTTTTGAACTTTCCGTTTTTTCTTACTCTGTTCTTACCCTGTTTTCTCTTAATCCGTACATTTTTATTTTGCCCCCCCCCCCACCTCTCTCTCTCTCCTTTTCTTTTCCTTTTCGTCTCGTCTTCTTTTCTCTCCGTTTCTTCTTTTCCTCTTTTTTTTCCTTTTTGTTCTCCGCACGCCATTTGAATTTTTTGAACAAAAATCCGTGCTGCATCTGCAGATGCAGCACGGATTTTTGTCAGTGAACAGGTCGCGGATTTTAGCGACAAAAATATTTTGACAAATTAAACTTAAATGTTGAAGTGAATCGAACGGCTTTTGGTGTTTCTTAAATGGCTTACAAACACCTTCCGCGCTGCAATTGTTTTCGTTTCAGCACACGATCTCAGATCAAATCACTTGCTATGCGAGTACATCTCCGTAATATGTATATATATGTATATATATATATATATATATATATATATATATATATATTATATATATATATAATATATATATATATATATGTATATTTTATATGCATAAGCATATATAAATATATATATGTATGTATATATATGTATATGTGTATGTATATATATATATATATATATATATATATGTATATAAATATATGTATATATATATTTACATATATACAAATACATATGTATATATATATGCGAGTATGTATCTGTCTATCCAACATCTATATACTTATATACATATATATAGATATCTGCGTGTCCGTGTGTGATGTGTGTGTGAGTGAGTGAGTGTGTATGTGTGTATGTGCGCGTGTGTGTATAAACATTTATACCTGTATAAACAAAGTTAGATAGACCGCTCTGAACTGCTATATATATGTAAATACGAATGGGTTAACACTCTCATATTTTGCCTTAATCAAAATACAAAATTATTCCAGAAAACAGTTTACTAGCAAAATCCTTCCACAACCTGGCAACGCAATCTGAATGTTTTTTTTTCTTTTAAAATAAGCCTGTAACAAGAAGCTATTGGGAAAAAATCTATAAAACGAAACAAGAAAAATCACAAAAAGACGCAATTAAATGATATGTATGACTACATCCAAAGATTATATAGAAATGGAAAAGTAAATCATAACTTTGCTTCGTATTTCGGTATGAATATTATGAAATAATATGCTACAGATAAACAAGCTATAATTATATAGTTTATGTCTCCTGTGCATCTTGCAAACATTTCAGAAAACATGTTACAAGATGCAATGTTGAAGGAATTACTCGCTTAAAAATATAGTATTTAGTGTGTGTTATATATTACGGTAATAATTTAAATTTGTGCGTTGTCTTTATATGCCTACACATGGAACAGATAAATGTGTTGTAAAGGAGTGATAAAAGAATATAAAATTCAAACATTACATACTCATGAATCAACAAAAAACGTAAAATATCTTATTCCAGATATTGTAATATTACAATAAATACTGCAGTAACAAAAGAATATAGATACAAATTTGAATGTAAAATCCTGTAACGTTGGAAACGAAGAACCACATTTTTCAGTCTTGAAGATAGTAGGTTGCCTATAAAGAATAAACAAAATACAATGTAAATTATAAATAAAATCAGTATAAGTACAGTACGAATCAAATTACTAAATACTTATCGGTCTTGAAGAACAAAGACGAAAATTCACCGTAAAACATCTATCAAATACGTATGTGGATAAGTTGAGTCAAGAGTTTTTACGTATGAATAATGCTTTGATCGAAAAAGAAAATATTTCTTTCGTATAATTAGATAAAAAGAAATTCTGAATGGTATATGGTATATAAGAACAATACTATAACTATCGTTGATATGATAAGTGCAAGAAGGATCTGAAGGCACCGCATAGGCGACATAGTCATCTCTTGTAATCGAAAAAGATATGGTGGTATGTAGCGTACCTTCATTAACTGCAGTTGGTGGTCATTGACCCAGTGAAATATCCAGGACATCACAGCTGGAAGATGAAAAGGCTTCAAAAGTATTGGAATAGTGCTTTATTTACCGATCCAGAAAAAATGAGAAGGGAAGTTGACATCGATGGTATTTAAACTCAGAGCTCAGAGAGCCAAAACAAATATAACTCATTCTGAGATTTTAACCACTCTAATCTACAGCATTACATACACACACCACTCATACACTTCACAAACACAGTAAACTTTTGTAGTAAATATATATATGCTGGCAGACGGAATTAGCAGACCATCAGCCGTTTGAGCAGTCACCACTGGTAATGCTTACGGTATAGACGAAACTAGGCCTAGTTTGGTGATCCTAAAGACGGTCATGGGGCGGTTATCTCCCCTCTCAATATATGTGTATTATGTGTATACTGCGCTCTTCTTACAGTATTAAGAGTATTTTAACACTTATTTCTAGCAATGTAGATGCTTCGGCATCCTTAGCCACTCCTAGTGACGATTAAATTTTCCTTTATGTTATTGCATTGTGCCTAGCTGTTTATATATATATATATATATATATATATATATATATATGCAGACATATATACACATATACAGATACGCACACATAACTGTCATGACAATTTAATATAGAATAAAATTACTAAGACTTTTATATGAGTAAAAAAAGCAATCATGAGTGTTCTGTTGCTTACTCGGTGTTTTTCGAGAATGCTTCAAGTTTCACAGGCTGGAGCAATTCACTAATATTAAAGTCGTCAGGAAAAACTGGATAGAAAATGGATTTTTAGAGAAATAGTTTTGGATCACAAAGACTGCAATTGCTGAATAAACTTGCCCTTGAACGCATTAGCAGTATAGTAAATTGGAATAGCAACCGACAGAGTGAGGAGTCGCCCTATCGACTGCTCGTAGAGGAGTAAAATATTCTAACTGGGCATTTGATCTGGATAGCTGTAAGTAGATGCTTGACTGAATGTTTCATCTATCTATCTGTCTATCTACCGACTTACCTGTATGTCTGTCTGTTTATATTTTGTTTTTGGTTAGTCAGTTAGTGTAGCTGTAACGCCTAATAATAAACAAGTCATACATGAGAGTGAACTGATCATTCACAGACTAAGAGAATTCTGATAATATCTATACTCGATCATGAGTGATTGAAACGAAGTATTAAAACATAGCAATGATGAAATTAGGATATGAAATCAGATGAGGATAAAGATGAAGTGCTCACCGTTTTTTTCAAGAAGAAAGACGCAAATTCAGGCATCTAGTAGAATTCACAAAATGAAAATTTTAACAACTGGAACAATATCCTCATCATACAAGAAACGGTAGCATTCCAAAACTTTAAAAACCTACAGTCGGTCTAGTTTTCATAAAATATTTCCTAAAGTGGGTTGAAATCGCATCAATACCTAATTAGATTAGCAAACAAAGGAAACAGATTGTTTGAGAGCAGATTTTCAACAGTTGAGCACTTTCAGACCATTAACCAAATTAGATAACTAGTGTGTTTAGGTAATGTTGAATATGAGAAAGTTTGCGATTGCTTTAAAATCGCAACAGTTGTTGAAACATTTTTGATCAAGCAATACATGAAATTATGATGGAACTAATTCACAGAGTCGTTAGTGTACTACAGAGAACGCCTTAATTTCAAAACTAATCAAAGAAACTTTATCTTTAATTTCTTCAGGATTGATAATTAAAGTACCATTGAAGTTTTTGATTTCTTTCGCTACTCTCTCTCTCTCTTTCGTTCTCTCCCTGGAGTCGGTTATGTGAAAAGACCAAGTCTGCCCTAATAATCATTTCACTACTTGACACAAGAAAGTTATCTACTGGATGGATCCTAAGAACATTCAGAACCAGAGATAAGCAAACCATGATGGTCCTCTGGCGGACATTCGTCCTCAGCCACCTGGATTACTGCTCACAGCTATGGTCACCCACCAGTATGAAGCAATCCGGAGAAGATTCACAAAGAAGATCGTCTCTTTGCAACAGCTCAGCTACTGGAATAGGTTGAAACAGCTAAAACTCCACTCACTGGAAAGAAGACGGGAGAGGTATACAGTAATATATATCTGGAAGATTCTGGAAGGAACTGTGCCAAATTTTAGCACTGAAAGCTACACCAATGCCAGAACCGGACGACACTACATAGTGTCAATGATCCCAGCGACGCCATCGCGCTTCAGGACCAGTTACTGCAACAGCTTGGGTTGCAGGAGCCCACAGCTTAATATTCGCCCAAAGCGTATGAGGAACCTGCACAAAGTAGATGTAGGGGTTTTAAAATCAAAGCTGGATCTCTTCTTGTCGAGAGTCCCAGATGAACCTACCTCACGGCAAGAGGTGCAAATGAGAGTAGCTATATCAAACTCCATTCTTCACCAAGTGCCATATATTAGAGGAGGCTCTTAGTAATAACAGTGTAGCAAAACGGCGGTGCATCAGCATGGCCGAAGCTCTAAGCTGAAACTAGAGAGTAAAAAAATATAGATTATTGAGAGAATGTATAGCTAAAGAACATCATGTATAAAACTTCATACTGAAAGAGAAAAGATCAATATTGAGAAGAGGAAATTATATCGTTAAATCTCTTTAATGTTGCACTGGGTGGCATCTGGAAAATCTTATCGGGAATGAAAAAGGTATAAGTAGAGTGAATGGTTTTAAGCCATTACCGCTTTGCTTATGACATATACTAACGACTTCTAAAATGTTCTTGTAACCTAAAACAATTTCAAGGTAACAGAAAAATGACGATAAGAAGGCGAGATTAAAAATAAATATGAAGAAAATCCATCGTGTTTAATAGCTAAGCAACAACTAATTATCAAATTCGACTGTGAGGAGCATTTTTCCCGGCGTGCTAACGATTCTTCAAACTTGCCGCCTTAGCACGCATCCATATATTAAAAACACATATTTCCTTCCTGCTTAGCTCACTTTTAAATTAGGGTTATACTGTAATGCTTGTATATATATATTTATATGTATACGTATGCGTACTTACGGATAAATATATCTATATTATAATACATATTCATACACGAGGGGACGCATATTGTATATACAAACATATACATAAATATACCTATGCTTATATGAGGAGCCGTGCATATGCATAACACTTATAACTATACACACACACACACGCACACACACACACGCACACACACACGCACACACACACACAACACACACACACACACACACACACACACACACACAAGCACATGTGTACAAATATATATTATTGATCGCAATTACACAATATATCTGCGATCGATAACGTTTACATTGCTGCTTTTAATTTACTATTATTGTTATGTGTTTGTGTGTGCGTGTGTATGTATGTGTGTATGTTTGTGTGTGTGTGTGTGTGTGTGTGTGTGTGTCTGTGTGTGTGTGTATGTGTATACTTATCCATACACATACATGCATGTGTAGTGGTTATTATATTCTTTATTTCATATTGCAGTATACAGCTTACTGAACTTGACACTAGACTAATTATTTTAATAAGCATGTACTATAAGCAGATATTTAAGGTATATTTTCTGCATATATGCCTAATATCGTCTTTTTAGAGTCAAAATTTTCTGCCATAAGTAATAAATATCATTAATAAGTATATTTTAGAAGAAAACTGAAAGAAAGCAATAGCGATAAGGTATATAAAATATTCAATAAACACAGAGAAAACAGACCAATGAGATGTAAAAGTGAATAATGGTGGTACAAATAACAATAGGTTAAGCCGCAACAATGCAGATGACCTGAAGTTCAAAAGTTGAAACAAACAAAACAATATTAGAGAACATAAAAGTATGCACATTAAAATTTCATACTTGGAGCTGGAGGCATTTAAGTTTACAAAAAAGCTCAATGGAAGCAAGAATTGAGATTAGAAAGCAGAGTATAGAAAACCACGCCTACGTATTAAAAAAAGAACTCTCTATCAATTGATACTGTGAAACTATGTCAATGATCACTACGTACAAAAGCGACAGAAATGATAATATAGATAGTTAAATTGGCATTCCCTACAAGTATTTCCATATACTTGCATACTTGGAAACACAAATATATCTATACATACGTACAAACGTACACACACACACACGCGCGCGCACATACACTGACCGTGTTTATATGCATAGATACATGTGCATGCGTGTGTGTATCTATCTATATTTATATAACTTCATATACATACATATATATATATATATATATATATACATAGATACATATATATATTATATATATGTATATATATATATAATATATATATAATATATATATATATATACAGATAGATACATATATACACACATGCATATATATATATATATATATATATATATATATATATACATTTATGTATATTTGTGGATATATGTCTATGTAGAACAATGAAGAAATAAGTGATATAGGTATCTACTTTATATAGCTGAACCGATTAGCACTCTGATAGAGCTTCAGGAATATAGAATTAAGGAGAGGAGAAAACAAGTTCAAAGGCCGATGTATATATTCATTCAATCCATATTAACGAAATTCTCCATTGTATACAAAGTACATACATAGATGCAGTCATCTATATGATATATAAAAAATTTCCAAGAATTTATAAATACATACATATACACGAAAATTTATAAATATATAAAAATTCATGCACATGTAAAAATTTAAAACATAAAAATTCGTAAATATAAATATATAAAAGTCCATAAATGTACTTGCGAAGTCCGAATGAAGAGGATAATAAGGCGGATGTACAATGATTCATAAGGAGTATTGCTATGGTTGGAGTTAGCTCACACATAGCAACCTATATGTTTTCGAAACGGCCGTAAGACTTTATACATAGACTTTATACATGTTCCAACTCCTTATGAATCATTTTACATCCGCTTTATCATCCTCTTCATTCGGACTTCGCAAGTACATTTACAGACTTACACTTTTATATATCTATATTTATGAATTTTTATGTTTTTGTAAATTTCTATATGTGTATGAATTTTTATATATTTATAAATTTTCGCGTATATGTATGTATTTATAAATTCTTAGAATTTTTTTATATATGATATAGATGATTGATATTGTTTGAATGAATATATACATCGGCCTTTGAATTTGTTCTCTCCTCTCCATAGTTTTATATCTCTCTCTCTCTCTCTCTCTCTCTCTCTCTCTCTATATATATATATATATATATATATATTTACATAATATCGAGGTTTCTTTCATTCTTTTGTTGTCTTACCATTTTTATCAATATATATATATATTATATATATATATTCGTTTGTTCTTTTACTCTCTTACATGTTTCAGTCATTTTACAGAAGCCATACTGGAACACTGCCTTTAGTCGAACAAATCGACCTCAGGATTTGTTCTTTATAAACTTATTATTTTATCGTTCTCTTTTGCCGAGCCGATAAGCTACGGGAACGTAAACAAACCAACATCGGTTGTCAAATGATGGTGTGGGACAAAACACAGACACACAAATACATACATACATACATATATATAAATGTATGTATTTATATATAGCCAAGTATGTATGTATTTGGGTGTCTGTGTTTCGTCCCCTACCATATATATATATACATACATATATATATATATATATATATATATAGGTAGACCGGGAAGTTAGTTTTGTAGGATCGAGAAATTAGAGAGAGAGAGAGAGAGAGAGAGAGAGAGAGAGAGAGAGGAGAATAGGAGAGGCGAATGTGTTGGTAGCTTGTTGGTCGATAGAAAATTATTGTGAAGAGATTTTATTTGATTAGATGAAGGAATTTTGTTAGCGTTTAGGGTTCAGTGAAGCGTGGAGTAACTATGAAAACAGGTGTGCCGAATTCAAGCCATTCAAATTTAGATTCCAATACACTTGGTGCAGGAAGTTGGATATTTTGCGTTTGTGGAAGAAAGTTTAAAGATAAAATAGGTGATCACACTATATAATCCAAAATGAAGTTAAATTAGTGCTAGTGTTATTAGGTTTCTGTTAAGAAATTATCAACTGACTGTTTTGGGAAGGCTATGATGGGGGGGAATGGTGAGAATGACTTCAAAGTTTGGGCCTGCTAGCCTTCACTGGACTGTGCAGGCCGGCATTTCGATGACCTTGTCACCACTCTTCTTGTATATGTATATATATGTATACAAAAAATTTTCAGTAATCCTTCAGTTTAATGTAAAATTGTTATTATAACTTGACATAAAAAACAAACATCAACACACACAAGCACACAAATATCTGTTAGCTTTACCTTATTTCAGTCGATGGACGGCGGCTATACTGGGGCACTGTCAAACGAATCGTCCCCAAGGGTTATGCTTTTGTTTTGTCGAACCGCTACGTTACAGGGACTTAAACTTATACCAGTTTTCTAGCGGTGTGAGGACGTCACAAACAACAGGCTATGGAAAAAGACACCAGCCCGAGGTTCAACACAATAGAACTGAACTGCGAAGCAGACTTCTTACCACATAGCCATATATGTATATAGATAAGGAAAGAAGGGGAATTGAATCTTAAATTGGCTAACTGTGACCAACATTGCAAAAGTTCAAGCAGTAACAATGCATTGATTCACAGATCAAAAGTCAACAAACATAAGTAATATAACCAATATAGAAAAATGTTTGTTACCGTATTTAAATCAGTCAACCTCAAAATTACAATAAACCCAAGTCTAAAAATAGAGAGCTATTTTGATAAAGCTATACTTTCTGTAACAATAACCATCTGTGGAAAACTGTACTGGCGAACATTACCCATTAGAAACCAAAGGAAATCACAACTTACGTAAATAATGTATTTATACATCGTCAAACTTTAAGTGCGTCGATGGAGAGATGGAGTGATGGAGAAAGAAAATAAATTATGCTGTACATGACTGATACTGTGAAGGAGCGCTGACCTAGGCTTCATTTCAACTCAGACATCTGTAAGAAATACCAGGCATTTTAGACCATTCTTTAAGATCGCTTTAATTTCGACTATATATATCTGTGTGTGTATTCATATACAAGCACACAGAGACACACACACACACACACACACACACACACACACACACACACACACACACACACATACACACACATGTATGTATATTTATATATATAGGTACAGGTTGTGTGGCTGTGGTAAAACGTTTGCTTCCTGTCGATATGGTTCCAGGTTCAGTCTCAATGCAAGTGACTTCTACTAGAGATCCGAGCCAACCAAGGCCTTGTGGGTGGGTATAGTGAGTAGATTTAGTAGACGGAAACTGAAAGAAGCCCGTCGTATATATGCATGTGTGTGTCTTTTTCGCTTGACATTTAGTACTGGTGGGTTTACGTCCCCGCGACTTAGCGGTTTGGCGAAGGAGACCGATAGAATAAGTCTCAAGCTTTGAAAAATATTCAAATACTGGGGTCGACTCGTTTGACTAAAAATACTTCAAGGTGGTGCCCTAGCATGGCCGCAGTTCAGTGGCTGAAATAAGAAAAAGATAAAAGATGTGCGTGTGTGTGTGTGTGTGTGTGTGTGTGTGTGTGTGTGTGTTTCTGCGTGTGTGTGAGTACACATGCACAAACAACAGTGTGATTGAACTCTGCATTGCTGAAAGTTTCCTAGATGCAGAGCATAAATTTTAAAATAGTTTGTAATTGAGAATATTTTAGCTTCCATTGGTCATTCTCTCTCTTTCTCTCTCACACACACTCTCTCTCTTACTTCCTCTCTATCCTCATCTCCTCGCTTTTCCACTTTGAAGTGTGACACACAATAGGTATGTACAAAAATAAAAAGTAAGCATATCAATATTATTGATAATAATAATAATAATAATAATAACAATAACAATAACAATAATCATAATAATAATGATAATAATAATAATAATAATAATAATAATAACAACAACAACAACAATAATAATAATAATAATAACAATAACAATAATCATAATAATAATGATAATAATAATAATAATAATAATAACAACAACAACAACAACAATAATAATAATAATAATAATAATAATAATAATAATATTAATAATAATAAGGATTTTTTTCTTTTCATGGGAAGCTCGATTAATTAATTTTCTTTAACTAAATACTTTTAAACTTCGTATACTGGTAGAATGTGTCACATAGAACATCTTTTACTCTTAGCGTTGTTGAGAAAAACTTATATTTACGAAGTTATTTCATGTTAAAGTTGTCACCGCCGGAAGTTGTTGTCAAACAACAACAGTAATTTTATTGAGCTGAATACATGTCATTGATTGGTTGAAATTACCGAAATACGACAACTTTAACATGAAATAACTTCGTAAATATAAGTTTTTCTCAACAACGCTAAGAGTAAAAGATGTTCTACATGACACATTCTACCAGTATCCGAAGTTTTAAAGTGTTTAGTTTAAAAAAATTAATTTATCGACATGCCGATCAAAAGGAAAAGATCCAATAATAATAATGATAATAATAATAATAATAATAATAATAATAATAATAATAATAATAATAATAATAATAATAATAATAATAATAATAATAATAATAATAATAATAATAATAATAATAATAATAATAATAATAATAATAATAATCCCTTCTACTATAGGCACAAGGCCTAAAATTTCGGGGAAGGGTTTAAGTCGATTACATCGACCCCAATACTTCCTTCTTTCTTTCTCTCTCTCCCTCTTTACACTCAAGTATAATTTGAAATACCAATGTCAGCTTGGGCAAAGATGTGTTTGTCTTTAATACTTTCATTCGCATCCATGTCACAATTTTTGTTGGCATACCTTTTAGACAGATGAAAACGTTTGCTTTTCCAAACCAAAAAGAAGGCGGAATGAGAATTATTATAATGGAACTTGCTCGATATTCTGGTCTACCCTACGCACGGTGACAAGTGTTCGACAAAACATCAAAAATCAGCCATGCTCGGAAACTCTTGGCACATTTCGCACAAAGCTAACTGACGGTGTCTCCGTACTCGTAGAGTTTGTTTTGAATCAGTAATGTCTGTCTGAAGCACTGTCAAATGAGGTATTTTTGAAAGTTAACCATTGATAGCAAGATGACACAGTCATTAAGGTGTCGAGTAGAATTCTTCACAAAATTTATTCCGACTATGTGCGCTATGTTTTCGAATTCCGTCTCGAGGTCAATTTTGCTTTTCATCCCTTCAGGGTTAATAAAATGTATCAGAACAAAATGTTTGCACTGGCAGAACTTTAAAAAGTCGACCAAATACATTTCAGGCAGTCAAATCAATCTCAGTATCTGATTGATGGGAAAATAGCAACAGTTAGAAAGAGAAGGAAGTAAAAATAACGAAGAATTATACTTAATATTTCTCATATCATTTTTAACGCTTTAAATGATCTATTTGTTCCTGTTCTTTGCATTCTGAGATCAAATTTCACCTTCTGCTGTTAAGGAGGTAAGTTTTATCTGCCACGCGGTTTTAAACAACTCCTTGGGGTCGTGGTTTTCTTCAACAGAATCCCCTCTAATGCAAGCATTTGGGTCTGGTAACCGGTTTAAAGGCTCTGGTAAGAATAATAACAACTACCTTCCCTCGACCGAAATATCTCCGGAATAGACCACCCAAGTGATTTTCCTACTCAACTACGTACTCTTTTTGAATGTCGACGCTCTTACTCTCCATTCGCCTCATTCAGAACGCTGATGTGAAATATTTACTGACTGCATTACTTGACTCGTAAACTTACTAACTTTGACAAGATATTTTAAAAGAAAATTTCAGGCAGTCAAATCGATCCCAGTATGTAACTGAATGGAAAATAGCAACAGTTAGAAAGAGAAGGAAATAAAAGTAACGAAGAGTTATACTTAATATTTTTCATATCATTATTAACGCTGTAAATGATCTTTCGATAATAATTTTTCAAACATTTAGTCCGTTATCGAAATATCATTATCATAAAAGTCTTTAACGTATTCATAAGAATGCTATTAAAATATTAAATACATGCAACAAAATTATTATAAGACGTAGAATTTCCTCAGGTTTTGCTAGCAAATAACAATGAATAAATAACTAAAGCGTGAACAAATATTTGCGAGAGAAAGTAATCGATAAAGTCTCTCCTGGCTCTCGACAAAGGCATTTTGTTAGGCGATCTAGTGATTATATTTGACGCTTTTATTAGTAAATTTTATCAGACACTGAATCGTCTTTATCAACCTTCCAGATTCTATTTATATATAATTAAAACATTTTGGACAATGACAATGATATTCAGGAGTCTGTGCTTAACTTTATAGCGGTATATTGATTCTTATACCGGCATATTGTTTCTAAGACTGATACATTGATTCCTATATTTTATTCGAGAAAGATTTCGTTATCTACAACAAAGGAATATTCATAAAGTATAAACTTCTGAAGTGTTATAGATGGTTTTAAATGAATTTCAAAGCTAGTTGCTAACTGGCCAAAATATATCTAATCATGCAAAATTTGAGAAGTGGAAAAACAAACCATATATTTGTGGTGTGGTAGGGTTATTTTATTTCATGCGTATAATTTTAACTGGAAGAGTCAATAGAATTATAAAAATCGATTCTTGGAACTCCATTCCAATACTCATTTCTCGACTCATCCAGTTGAAATTTTTGTGAATAAACAAGCCCATATATTTTTCGGAAGGATGAAGTTTATTATATCATTTCCCTATACGTGATCAATACATATTTTTTTATCGATCCTGTAAAAATGAAAATCAATGACAGATTGCTATCTGATCTGAGGACACACAAGGCTAGAGCTTTGAAAATATATTACGACACTGATTTCTGAAATAGTCACAAGACCACACATCCTGTTTTTGTTTTTAGATTATATTGAGATCACTATATCGATCCCTCAATATATGTTTGGTATTTCGGTTATCAGGCTCTGCAGTATAAGAGACAACTGTGATAGCGGGAAGGCAAAGATGTATATATTAATGATGGTCGAATTTTAGTGGATTATATCAACTTCATTAGTTAAAGTACTTAACTAGTAGTTGACTTTCTCAATTTCGGAAAGATAAATGGCTAAGTCAATTTCCAACTCATTTCAGTTCAGAATTTAAAGGAGCGAAACTTAAGTAACTTAATTTCGTAATAAGTTCTAAGGATTCTACCAATCCAGTGCCTCACTACTACTACTACTACAACATCTTCACCCCACCATCAATACCCCCACCACAACTAGTAGTAGTAGTAGTTTCAATTTATGTACAAGGCCAGCAATTTTGAGGGGATGAGGTTAGTCGATACCCCCAACTCCTGTCATTCACTGGTTCTTTATGTTATCGATGATAATGAAGCAAAATACATTAAGTAATGGAAAAATATATGCGGTTAGATAAAAACAATGATATATTTTTTTCTACAGTTGTCTTCTCCTAGCCAACAAAAATGTATCTACAAGTTTACAGATCTACAGAGTCGGAGCTTACACATCACAGGCAGTTATATCAATAATATTAAATAGCAACAGTAAAGAGATGGTATTTATATGTACCAGAAACTACATGAGAGAATGTGAAATCGAGCAATCTATACAGGTTTGTGTGTAGATTGCAAGACTAATCTTTCGGATATTGTTGCTGAAGACTGATACCCTTCAAAGTATCAGTCTCAATAAAACATAATCTATCTCTAAAAGGAATTAAGATATAGAAGTAGAGATAATCAGAATGTGATGACTGAAAACATAAACAATTTGTTTCCCAAAAACATGGTTCCAGATTGGGTCCCACCGCGTGGCACCTTGGGCAAGTGTCTTCTATTATCGCTTAGAGCCGAGTGAGTGAATTTGAAAGAAGCCCATTATATATATATATATATATATAAAATAAATGCGCCCTTTTAAAGCCTAGCCAGGCTCATGGACCCGGTTTCCCGGTTTCAATTGCGAATGATGGATGGGACGCCAGTCCATTGCAGCATTACTCAGTTTTGCCAGCTGAGTGGACTGGAGCAACCTGAAATGAAGTGTTTTGCTCAAGAGCACACACGTCGCCCAGTCCAGGAATCGAAACCACAATCTTACGATCATGATGCCTACACCTAAACCACCAAGCCACGCGCCTCCACGCACACACACACACACACACACACACACACACACACACACACACACACACACACACACACACACACAGAGACTCATACCTAAAGATATATACATTTATATTAATGTGTGTTTTGTATCTGTTTGTCCCCCACCACCACTTGACAACCGGTGTTGGTATGTTTACGTCTCCACAACTTAGCTGTTCGGCAAAAAACACCGATAGAATAAGTAATAGGCTTAAAAAATTTCTGCGGTCAATTTCTTTGAATAAAACCCCTTCAAGGCGGTGCTTCAGTATGGCCACAGTCAAATGACTGAAACAAAAGATAATCGATAAAATCTGTATAATAATAGGTTCTCTGGGGATGATTAAAAGCATTCGGGTAAATATATAGTCAAAATTCTGGGAGTTACAAATATGCACAACATCAGAGAACTGTTGGAGCTCTAGACATATTAAAGTGAGTACTTTCAATATTATAGAAAGTACCAAAACGAAACACTGCACTTATCGGCACACAGACCGAGGAGTGAAAACATGCAATTACCAAATGGCTACTGAAAAATGATATTCATAATGGTTTCGTATGCATACACATATATGCATACTGCCCAGATAATTTTTGAAGAAGGAAGTGAACGGTTGGGGAACAGGACTCCAAAAAATCATTGAAATAAGACAATTTAGTCCTAGATATATTACGTTTGAATGAAAGCGGTAGTGGTTTGGCTTGACTAGCTTTGATCATATGTCTATTCGCTTGGAGCTAAACAATACCAAGTCTGTCATTCGGTTAATAATTTTGATAATACAAAATAATATACAATACTCACCATAATCTTGTTCGTTAGTTCCCTACAACTAGATTTACAGTGTATTAAGTCACAAAAAGAAATCAATAATATAAATAACTTTAGCTAGAATACGAAATGACATTCTCTCAGATGATGACATCATTGCTCGATTTTATATGTATGTAAACATTTTCTAAATGCAAATAAATTATAAGTTTGAATACAAAATTATATTTAGGCAAATAACTTTTCTTCGGTTTCATTTGTATGTAAATAATTTATAACACAAGAAAATATATTGCATCAAAGTGTTTCCTTATGATAGTTCTATAAACATTTCCATTATATTTTATGGATATATATATATATATATATATATATATATATATATAATATATATATATATAAACCCATATATGTATATACGTATATATATATATATATTATGTAAACATTCCTGTTTAGGAGATATGTCTGATATTTTAAATTGTAACGTGGCTGACAGCTCCAAATCGCCGACATGTCTGCGAGGAATGTCTGTACGGGAAAACAGATAATAATTATTATAAAGGAAAAACAAACAAAATTATGGTCGGAACGTCTCTACATTTCCTTGAATAACACCACAATTTATGGACCATGTGCATGTTTAAGCTGATTGCTATTATGCAAAGTGGTTAAGTTGTCTCGACTTCAATTTCAAGACTAAAACATATATTATCTTCCAATAGAAATTTGTAACAAACGGTCTGCGAAATAAAGATTCTTCACACATCATGAGGCAGTCATTCATTTCTAAATCAGCGCTTTTCACTTGTATATCGTCGTGATTGATACTGTTTATGTTTGCAACCCATCTGCTCTTTTCCAACTACTACTACTACTACTACTACTACTACTACTACTACTACTACTACTACTACTACTACTACTACTACTACTACTAATAATAATAATAATAATAATAATAATAATAATAATAATAATAATAATAATAATAATAATAATAATGCCCTGATGCAGTACCAGACAGTGGCTCTCATGGCTGTTGATCTTAACTGATTGGAAGTGTTATCATGTACATTTTTTTGTCTTGGTATGAAAGATGGGCTATAGCAAATATTCTGCTCAATACCACAGATTTGTTTGTCAGTTGTTTGACCTTAACCAGATGAGCATGTCCCTTAGTGGCTGACGATATGTGCATCTCTGATCACGAGCAGAGGTAGTGGGGGAGCATCATAGCCATGTGTTGAGAGGGATTCTTTGGGACTTGAATAATTCACCTCTGGAGACTTGGGTGTTTCGTTCAACTTCCTTAAACAACTCTTATTCAGGAACCTTTTGAGTGGGATGAGTTACTCGACCAGAAGAAAATTCTAACTGGGCCCCACCTTCAAGGTCATGTGCTGGTTATCTTGATATGAGACCACCATGTGGTGCACATATGGTTGTGATACATGTGCCTAGTGTACCCTTATCAGACGTGTAGTCATGATGGGTATATTGGGCTTCGTATATTTTACCCCAGTGTCACTTTGATGGCATGTACCGCTCTCTCACTCAATAATAATAATGATAATAACAATAATTATAATGACGATAATAAAACGCTCTGATGCAGTACAAGGAACATTAACAAGTTCGAGAAATATGTCAGAGAAATCGGAACTGACATGAGAGCAGAACAAGCCCCCAAAACTTCTCTACTGGGTACAGCTAGAATTTTGATATTGGTACTGAGATGTTGGATGTCTTCCACGGTAATTAACAACCAAGTATCAAAGCTTATAACGTGTGGAAAAAAACTCGCAGAATCTACCAGAGCAAACAAGACTGAGTGCTCTGAGGTGTAAAACAACGACGATAACAACAACCACATTAATAATAATAATAATAATAATAATAATAATAATAATAATAATGATAATGATAATGATAATAATAATAATATCTAACCTTACTAGATAGGAACAGTTAGGAAACCTTGCTAGTTAGGAACAGTTAGGAACGAGGGAGTATTGACAGCAGAGGAAAACGGGAAAACAAAGGAAGAAGTACAAAAAGGACACGAAGAAGAATTACAAAGGAGGGACTACGCAATCAATTCCATGTAGCCACAACAGAAGTTGCTGGAAAAAATATGTGGGATTGGCTGATGAAAGAAAGAGACCTAGCGCACTCTAATGGCAGCGCAAGACCAAGCTTTTGCCACGAACTGGTGGGACAATCTGAGAAATGAGCAAGTGTCTCCGCTGTGCCGCATCTGAAATAGAGTGGGTAACACCATTGCCCAGATCTCGAACAAATGTCCTAGACTTGCCCAAAACTGAGAAAGGGTCAAATTTTATCCCATGCCATCAAGGACAAGAGGAAAGACTGCGCTCCGAAGTTTTTGAACAAACTCAAGCATCCCCTCCAACCGAACATGTTTTGGTTTTTCTCAGATGAGAGAAAACTTTCTGCCAGGATCAGAGGGTGAACACACAGAAGCGCTGGCTTGCCATGTTCCCAAAACATGTACCGAGAGTGATAAAAATCAAACATCCGGTCAACAGCATGGTGTTTGGAGTGATCATTAGTGATGGTAACGTTATGCCTCCATTCATCTGCTTACACAGCCTCAGAGTTAACACGAGTACTACATCAAGTGCTTGGTGGAGGTAGTACTGCTTTGATTCAGGAGGTTGGCTGCTGGAAGACCCTATGTTTGACAATAAGACTCTGCACCATGCCACACAAGCTGGAGAATCCAGTCTTGGCTGTCATACAATTCTTGCGACCACATTACCCCTAACATCTGACTTCCTAACTCCCCAAACTGCAACCCGTTGATTATTATGTGTGGGGCAAATTTGAGCGACAGACCATCAAAATACCTTGTATCACCAAAGATGAACTGAAGGCAAGGATAATGGCAGCATTCACCAACTTAAACAAGGTTGTAGGAGATTCCGAAGTCGTCTGCAGTCTGTGGTTGAGGCCAATGGAGATTTTATTGAATAAATTCACTCTTTAGTATATATATATATATATATTATATATATATGTATGTGTGTGTGTGTATGTATGTATGTATGTATGTATATATACTCCCTTATCACATATGTCTTCATATGGTATTACATAATGTAATACACAAAACCTCATTTCAGCAAGTCCAACAAAGAGATATCCGTTGTGTTTATGTAGGATCACATTTCGATCGAATGAATCCTATCTTAAGACTTCAGCAAATAGAAATATGAGAACCACTGCCGATATTTTCTCCTGATATTTTGAAGAGAGCAAAGTTTATTCCGTAGCCCTGACAGCCGACTGAAAAATGTATAACCTGTATCTTTTCAATTCATATCTTGCCCCCATAAAATATAAAAAATCATTTTTATGATGATGACATTTCAGTTTAATACCAGTCATGCGCGGAGGAAGATATAATTAACAACAACCAACTACCTCACTGCCACCATAAATTTGTGACTTTGCTAGTAGGAGAAATCGATATATTCAAAAGATGTGAGCTTTTGTCAGGCTGATTTGGCGAAATTGTTTCTGTTTGGTGATGTAAGATTCTCTCAGTTCAAAGAAACCTTTTTTATGAATGCATAAATACAAAGCTATTTCTTATGCTAATCCTTTTAAAATATCAGGGATAATCTTACTTAGTCAAAATGAATAAATATTTTCAAGATAGGGGAAACACTATCGTGTTAAGCTTCCGTGTTTCCAGTCTAGTTTTGTATTAAAGAATAAATAACATAAGATCTTTTTTGTTTCGTGCGTATAGCAAATGCTCATTCATAAACGTATTAAGTTTCCAATATATTATTTTTCTCTTTTCAGTAAATGTGTGGCATATAAGCTTGTGAAATATATAAATTATTTCGAAGCGAATTGTCACCAACAGACCTGTATTTTCCTTTTTCATAAAAATCATTTCATTAACGCTACCTTCTGTTTGTGACATTATTTTCGTTAATATATGATTTATGAAACTATACAACAAAGAGGATACGAATCGAAATTCTGACTTGTTCTATGTAGTAATCCCGAATCTAGAAGCTTCGAATATCACATAAAAAATTTTAAGCGTTGTAGCTTTTCAACAAACAAATAAAATTTATCGCTTGGTATTCTCTATAAGATTAAATACGATAATACCCTTTTAGCTGCTTGCGTTATTCTAAATGTACATTTCTTTGTTAACGCATTGAACACCAGATCGCCTCTTAGGGCGTCGTCGTTTTAATACTCTACCAGCCCCCTATACAAAACCAAAGTGGTATTACCACTGCCGGCCTTGCCCGTCTTGTGGATCAGCATGAGTACCTGTCGACACTCCTTTTGCCATTCAGTCAGATTACGTCCTTTAATGAAACCGGGTTTAAATCACTCCAAGCTGGCTGCTCGCGGAAAGAATCCCTCTGCCAGCGGATCCTACATCTTATTACCCTCCAGCTAGCGCCAGAGATGCCTTAGCCTCAACGCATGTCTGCGCATCATCAACCAGGGCATCCCTAGCCCACTCTTTAGCGGTTCCTGGCAGCAAACAGAACGCCTCAGAAGTAGCTTTCCTTCCTTTCGCAATATGCAAAAGAGGAGTCGCTCCACCTTGTTAATCCACGAGTCGGGGCAAGAGACAACGGTGAAGCGGTAGGTGATTGCAGATGCAATAAACACTTGTACCATCTCCTTTCAGGCACAGAGACCTTCCGGACCAGGTCCGGACTAGGGCCTCCACCTTGTCTGTCACCTCGCTGCAATTCCTCTCCGTCTGGGAGTCTGGTTCAAATCAAACTCCAAGCAACGTAACACGACCATCTGTCCAGTGACCCACGAAACTGGACGATATCGACTTGCTCCTCGAGGTGCCGAGGCGCAAGCCAATGGATTTGTCCTTGTTAACTTTGGCCCCTGCCACCGCCTCTTATCCTCCGATAGCCTCCTATACACAAGGTAGCTGAGCCTCATTGGACACGATGGTGACGTCATCTACATAAGCAGAGACCGACTTACGCAACCGATTTCATTGAGGGCGTCCCGCGAAATTCTCCAACTTTCGCAGCAATGGCTCAAGTGCCAACACGTACAGAAGTGAAGACAAGGGACACACTTGACGCACTGAACGCTTGATCGAAAACGGCTCCGACGGTGGATTTGATGCCGCTGTACATGGTGGAGATTCAACCACGGAAGTTCGGGCCTAGCCCAACCGCTTCGAGGACCGCCGCCCGGTACTGGTGGTCTACCCTATCAAACGCTTTACTTTGGTCTAAATGGACCAGTGCCCCACCTTTGCCGGTAAATTTACCCACCCTGTCTAAGATGTAGCGGATAAAGTGAAGATTGTCCTGGATCGTCCTGCCAAGGATAGCGCATGTCTGCGCCTTCCCTACAAGTTTCTCCACGACGCGTCAACATTTTGGCTAACACCTTGGCCAAAATCTTTAACTCTACTTTGAGTAGAGTTTTAGGCCAGTAATTACTTATAATATCCCCCTTGCTCGAGTCCTGGATCAGCGCCACCACTCCCCGACTCACAGAGCTGGGAATTCCCTATTTTGTTGTCAGTTTGTGTAGACGCTGGCCAGCAGGTCCCCGAACAAGTCCGGCATGCTACGATAAAACTCATAGGGTAGACCATCCAGATCCCGGCGACTTTTCCCCGGCGCACTCGGCCAGCGCCTCTTTGACCTCCGCAGCTGTAATCGGCCCTTCACAGCACCTCGCCTCCCGTGCCGAGAGTTGAGGCCCACCGGGGAGGAAGCCCTTTAGGGACTCCCCACGCTCTAGCGCGTCGCTCTGCATTAACAACCGGCGAAATGCTGATGAAAGGCCTTTTGCATCTCACCCTGTCCATAGATCTTGCACACCTGTTCGTCTGTTTTGCCCCTCTGAATCTCCACACGATGTGCTCATCCGGCAATGTTAATACCTTATCGTCCAACTGCACGTAGCTTAGTTCTAACTCTGCAGCCTTCGTGCTTGGCGTTGAGGTGACGGTGCAAGACCGTTCTCGCCGCCAGGACTCTAGATGCAGAGCCAGATTCCAAGGCCTCGTCTAAGTTCTTAACTAATTTATCCTCTATTCTAGATCTATCTAAACTTAGCTGATTGCTAAATCTAATAGACTCTAAACGAATGACTCTCTTGAGGGCGTGCCACCATCTATTATTAATGATGGCGACACATAGTGCCTTCTGTACTAACTCCTTAATCCGGGCACGGAAGGTTTTACAAGTCAAAATAGACATGAAACTCAAAAGCATTTTTCTCATCGGTTACAAGGTTAACCCGTTTGCTTAAGAGAAAGTGGCATCACTTTTTAACAGACTTAGTCTGCTATCATTTTCCTCGACAGAATGTGACTAACTGTTAGGGGACTCCTATTTTGGTTAAGAGTAGCAACAAATGTATCTTTTCCACGGTAAACATTTGTCTACTTTAGCATTGGCAGACTAATAATAACTGTTTGTAAGATATTACCATGAAGGCGAAACTGAGCATTGATTAGAAGTATTATTATCTGTAATAAATGAAGAACCATAATATTCTTATCTACTCTTGGCTCAAGGCCTGAAATTTGGGAGGATTAGATCGGAACCAGTACGCAACTGGTACTTAACTTATCAACCCCGAAAGAATGAAAGGCAGAATTTGAACTCAGAATGTAAAGACACGAAATACCGCTAAGCATTTCGCCCGGCGTGCTAACGTTTCTTCTTTCTCTATTGCCCACAAGGAGCTAAATATAGAGGGGACAAACAAGGATAGACAAACGGATTAAGTCGATTACATCGACCCCAGTGCGTAACTGGTACTTATTTAATCGACCTCGAAAGATGAAAGGCAAAGTCGACCTCGGCGGAATTTGAACTCAGAACGTAGCGGCAGACGAAATACCTATTTCTTTATTACCCACAAGGAGCTAAACATAGAGGGGACAAACAAGGACAGACAAACGGATTAAGTTTATTACATAGACCCCAGTGCGTAACTGGTACTTAATTTATCGACCCCGAAAGGATGAAAGGCAAAGTCGACCTCGGCGGAATTTGAACTCACAACGTAACGGCAGACGAAATACGGCTACGCATTTCGCCCGGCGTACTAACGTTTCTGCCCGCTCAACACCTTGTTATTAGATAAGCTTGTTTACTAGGAAGCACGGGCTTTTTTAAAGGCGGAGAGGTAAGACGCAAACCTTTATGGTTAACTTGATAACTTAGAAAACAGAGAGATTCAGTTACAAATATATATCTATATGACATTTACATAACTCTTGAGGAAAAGGGGGATGTCAGTTACATCGACTCCGGTACTTGATTGGTACTTGTTTTACCGAAAGGACGAAAGGCAAAATCGACCATTGCAGAATTTGAAATTAGAAAGTATAAACCAGAACTTCAATGATATAACAAATTTAAAAGATCGGTTAAAGAATTTACATTTTTTTCGTAACGTTTCTTACTACCATCATCGAAAGCTGTCGCATGCGCTTTCAAATCGTTGTCCACGAAGTATTACTGAAAACTTTGTAAGAAGACATTACGTTTACTAAGTAGAATATCTGGGCAGCAAGTGAGCGGGTGTCTAAGCAAGTGAATTTATTAATAAATTGAGATTATAAATTACTAAACTCATTTTGCTACTGCTACTAACAACAGGGGCTTGTGCTCCCCAGGATGAGTTGGTTTAATGATGTCTTCTTTGAGCATCGTGTTCATTTCCGTTCGAATATTCTTGGTACCAAATGACTTAAGCATACAGGATTTTGTTATGACAGATTTCATATTTAATAATATAGATATAGTAAACGGATCTTTTCGGTTTGAACGGCAGTTTTTAACATAATTTCTTGGTAACTAAAAAATTTTAAACTTCGTATACTGGTAGAATGTGTTTATAAAACATCTTTTTCTCTTGGCTTTATTGAGAAAATTCTATAGTTTGTAAGATATTTGTTTTTTTTTTCTTCAATTTCTGTAATTTCAACCAATCAGTGACGTCTATTGAGTTAAAAAGCATTCTGTACCGTATGAATATGTCCCTCGTTTAAGAAACAGATTGGGTTTATTTACATTTGTGAAGAAAAAAAGATACCCTTCCACCACCCCTAACACTAACCCTAAAAGAGATTGAAATGCAATAGATCGATTCTAGGGTCATAATTATGAGTGACAATTTCATATGACACCGCTAGAAAAAACTGCCGTTCAAACCGAAAAGATCCGAGTAAACTTATAGATAAGAGTAAATTTTGGTTAGATCGATTATTGAAACTAGGGAGCAAACCTACAATTCCATTTGCGAGGTCTGAGCACAATAATTTAGATAAATATTGGTACTCTCAGATGTAAAAACAAACAACCTATGCTAAAATGTGTGTAGTTTCAGGAGCGCTTTGCACCAGATTAAATCTTTTATGTCAGAATCTATGTTCTATATCAATAATTGAAACAGTTAATGAATTAAATTAAAGATGAATAAGGAGCAAAGCAGTCCACAACAAGCTTTCATTCACTAAAACGTTCCTAACATAACCGCCAGAGTTGCGGTTTCATATACAAAATATTCATATCATAGAAACAGTATTAGATGCGTAACTGAAGAATCTTGATGAAGATTCAGCCAATTTTAGCTATATTATATAAGATTTTGGAATTATTGCATACACATGTTCGTGATCTTTTTATAATAAGCATACCCACTTCAGGGCAAATATAACGTCCTGTGTATTATGTACAATGTCAGCTTCCAGTTGCTTTCTTCAGATAGAAATCTATGGAATCTAAGAATTTAAAAAAATTGTCCTATATAACTCATACTTCTCCTAACGATTTAGCGGCGTAGGTCAATCGACCTTATCTATCCCAATAAGCATCTAGTCACGAAATCAATTCGTACGCTTAGATTACACAATATTTTCGTCGTCGCAAACTTCATAAGAATTTTTTTTTTTACTTTAACTGAAAAAATCATTATCTGATGTCAGTTATCGGTTTTACATGTTTTGTTCTATTTTCTTATATATCCTTATATATCCTGCGAGACTTTCTTATCTGTCACTTTGATATAAACTATGAAAAGAGCAGATTCCATTTAAAATATAGTAAAATATCGTTCCATTGAAACACATCACGATGCTCATCGATATAAATACGTACATACATATAAGCATATATATATATAATCATGTACGATATATGTATTCGCACACGTATATGTTTGTATGTATTTGTATGTATATGTATAGCCATTAAGTACACATTTCACTCATAGTTATCGATCGGGAAGAAACAACACATGATTAATGTTGTCGAAATCTTCTTGCATAATAAAATGTTTTGCTATCAGAAGTCTGAAGTGAAATAAATTGCTATTAGTTGTTTTTATACAATTTATAGGGATCCAGTTAAGGAATACTGAGTGAAAATGACAATATGCAGCAACACATAAATAATCATATCTGAAAGAAGTGTTTCATTTTTCGGGAGTGGGTGGATGGTTGCTTTGGAACTAACGGAGGAAGCATATGTGTGTGTGTGTGTGTGTGTGTGTACATATATACATATATGCATGTATATGTGTTTGTGTCTGTGCGTGTGAGTATACAGGGGTGTGAAAAGTAGGTATACAGTTGATTAATATGAGTGGAATGTTGTTTCCCCACCACTCGCTCTGTTTCTTTTTCGGGATAAGAACTCTATTATCCTTTGTTCTTTTTAGCTGACTCTCTCTATAAGACAATAATTATTCCTAATTTCAGATGTTATATCGCCGGAAATTTGACCAGCGACGAAATTGAGCTGTATACCTACTTTAGCCCGTCCCTGTATATATACCAAAGACGATTCTTGATACTTAAGCCACAGAATGGAATTTAAAAAAATCAAAATCATATCTTTGAAGTGAAGTATACACCGCATGTAAAGTGCTCTCTTTCAAAATTTTTGTCATACAAATGGAGGCATTTATTATTAGAACATCGGTTTTCAATATTCATTGCAGTTTTTATATCTGAAGTGTCATTGCATCTATAGAAGAAACGTCATGGATATATATATATATATATACTCACACACACACACACACACACACACACATGCACACGCACACACGCATAAGCATGCATACATACATATCCACAAATATTCATATATATTTATATGTATACATGAACGTTTGATTTTCCGTGAAGTTTTATATAAAATAATTTAATATTGAAATGAAAGATTACAAAATACTTTTTAGTGAAGTATATATTTGTGAATATTTACAAAGAAAATGTTGATAATGACATTCGGCTTGCCAATAATCATCACACTTTTAAGCATGTTTGTTCTCTGAGTGCAATTTAAGTTCTTACTGAGAGATTTCAAGTCGGTTGCTAACAAATCTGGTGTTTGTAAATATGTAGTTGAGTTGGTGTGTAGCCTAAACTGTCGATGCATACACCAAAGTGTGTGCATCTATTCACATAAGAATCTCACATGGATAATTTCTGAAATGTCTCACAAATCTTCATCGTGCCGTTAATAACTTGGATTTGGAGAATCCGTATCAGTTTCTTTTGCTCTTTGTCTGTGTGCAAATTCTTGATACATAACCTAACGCTCCTACGATGATAGGTAAAATGAGAATTCATAACTGTAATTTCATCATTAATTCGCCATAGATTTCATTTTTGTCCTGGACCTTTGACTGTACATTCACATCCGCTGGGCAGCTGACCTCTACAACGGCACATGGCTTTTGTTCCCTGTCCCATAGAACAATATCAGGTCTGTTGTGTTCTCGAGCAAGGCACTTTATTTCACGTTGCTCCAGTTCACTCAGCTGTAGAAATGAGTTGCGACGTCACTGGTGCCAAGCTGTATCGACCTTTGTCTTTCCCTTGGATAACACTGGTGTCGTGGAGAGGGGAGGCCGGTATTCATGGGCGACTGCTGGCCTTCCATAAACAACCTTGCCCGGACTTGTATCTAGGAAGGTAACTTTCTAGGTGCAATCCCATGGTCATTCATGACCGAAGGGGGTCTTTACCCTTACTTTTGTACCGAATTGATGTTTTTATTGTGGTGTTCCACCAGTATTCTTTCTTTTTAAAGGTGTGAATACCTGCTTGTTCTGATATACCTCTGATGTATACATTAAGACAGCCCTTCCTACGGATAGCATTGAGAACGTTGCGACTAATTCTAATTCTCCCTTGGTTGTTGGTCATATTATCAGAATATAATTTTAGGTAATCAACAAAAAATGTATGGGTAACATTAACTTTATTCTTTACTGCTTATCCCAGCATGTAGCATTACCAGTTGTTTAACAGCGCAGACAAAGTATTTATCGCCAGTATAAACAGCATTGCAAATAGGCTATCATCCTGGAATATACCTATTGATGTATGTATGTATGTATGTATGTATGTATGTATGTGTATATAAATGTATGTATGTATGTATGTATGTATGTATGTATGTATGTATGTATGTATGTATGTATGTATGTATGCGCTCATCCATGCAAACACGAATGCTGACTAGTAGCAGTATCTCGGCCAGTCCGGTTTATGAATACCGAAAATAAATGCAATAAAAGAAATTCCCTAATTTTGAATAAATTATTTTAAAAAATAGCTGACCATCTTCTGTTCTTTCAGAAGTGTTGAATTACTCAGAATTTAGTACTTTACTACTTTACATAATTACACTAAGTTAATTATTTTACTAATCATCATATGTTCTTAATATCTATTTGGCGTTATTGGAGGTACAAATTTCAATAACAAATTCCAGAAGTAATCAAAGGCATATGAGCTTCTCTTTGAAAAACATAAACGTATACAAAATTTCAAAAATGTGAACTAGAGCGCGAAACGGACTGATAGACGGACTGAATTTTATAAAATGGTGTATGTATATTCTTCTTCCTATTTTAGGGCACACTGGTGCACTGTCATCAAAGATTTAGATGATCATATTTATCTGAGTATTTATTTTGGTTTGGTACTTATTTTATTAATACATCTGTTTGTTGATCCGCTATGTTATGGGACACAAAACTCAATATAAAGTATAGCAATTTTAGACGAGTGTAAATATAAACAAGAAAATTGACGCAAACACACACACACACACACACACACACACTTCTATGTATGTGTTTGTGTGTGTGTGTGCATGTGTTTGAACGCGCATGTATGTGGGTGCACGCGCGCATAAATGCATATATGTATACTTGTATGTGTATCAATGCGTTTCGGCTATAATTCCAATCAAAGCACAACCCAAAGACCCAAAGAGCTTTAGCTACGAATGTTTAAATCCCGATAGAGAGCAAACCCGAAAATACAGTGCATGGCATCTTAATAGACATCTATTTACAGGTCAAAAATGCTGTTGTCTTTGAGAATCAAATCAAAATGCGTTTAAAGAAAATATAACAAAATTTTGATTTATGTATTACAATCGTTAAAAATTCGGTTTCTGTATTTTAACATTCATATTTATGGCGTTCGGAAAAACTGGTTCACCAGTCAGTATCATTAGACTAAGGCGGCGAGCTGGTAGAAACGTTAGCACGTCGGGCGAAATGCTTAGCGGTATTTCGTCTGCCGTTACATTCTGAGTTCAAATTCCGCCGAGGTCGACTTTACCTTTCATCCTTTCGGGGTCGATAAATTAAGTACCAGTTACGCATTGGGGTCGATGTAATCGACTTAATACCTGTGTCTGTCCTTGTTTGTCCCCTCTACGTTTGGCCCCTTGTGGGTAATAAAGAAATAAGTATCATTAGAACAAGGCCGGTATAAGAGTAAAGGAGCCTTATTTGCATATTCAAAACGTTTTCTATAAAGAAATTTGATATATATATATATATATATATATATATATATATAATGAAGGGTGAGATCTCCCTTTTTAGTAGAAGAAATAGCTATAACTCTTTGACTGCTATTTCTAAATTCGGTATGTGGTAAGGCAATTCGTTGCTAAACCCTTTATTGCTATATATATATATATATATATATAAATTAATTGTGGGTAGAAATTGATATTAGTCAATTAAAACCAGTGGTCTAGCATATTAAAAAGAATCCGACGATTAAAATATTTATATATACCAATTAAGGACAGAACACGAAAAGTGGACAGTCAACATGCTAGATATAGACGTCAAATCGCCATTCTCCACAAAAATTATGTTCTCAAATAAAATAAAATTCAGCACAACCCAAAGCAATAAATAAGACAAATGAAAATATACGAAATGAACATAATCTTTGTGGAGAATGGCGATTTGACGTCTATATCTAGCATGTTGACTGTCCACTTTTCGTGTTCAGTCCTTAATTGGTATATATATATATATATATATATATATACATACATACACACACACACACATACATATGTGTGTGTGTGTGTGTGTGTATGTGTGTGTATATGAATGTGTGTCTGTGTGTATCTATATGTGTGTCTTTGCGTTTGTGTTTATCTTTCCATCGCAACTTGACAACAGGCGTTGCTGTGCTTGCGTTCCTGTAACTTACCAGTTCGGCAAAAGTCAACTGCTAAAAGTACCAGGCTTTAAAAAACAAGCATTGGGGTCGATTTATTCGAATAAAAATTCAAACTAGGGTCTCAGTATAGCCTCAGACTAATGACTGAGACAAGTGAAAGATAAAGGATAATATATATATATATATATATGTATATATATGCATACATGTATATAGATATATACACACACACACATATATATGCATATATACATATGTGTCTGTGTGTATGTATGTGTGTTTGCGTGTGTGCGTGCATGTGTGTAAATACGTAATATTTATTTTTGTAAGTATTATGTAAATTCTATGTGACTTGATTATTATTCTTGCATGTGTAATAAGTTGTCCGTTGTTTTGAAAAGTTGGTTCCTGTTGGTGCGTTGAGCTTCAATAGACACATTTGGCTGTTTGCTTGAATTAAGAGAATCATTCTATGGTCCATGAATTAGTTAGAATATTGGAAACTGCAGAAACAAAAACGAGTCTGCGATAGGAATGTATGTAATTATATATATATATATATATATATATATATATATATATGAAAGCGAGTTTGTATTTGTGTGTGTATGCGTCTGTTCTTTATGCATTCGAAAACTGAGTTGCCGATTTTGACGTATGGGGTATCAAAAGATTCAGTAATCATTCGGCTACCAAATAAATTATATTTTCATGCACATTTTTCCTACTTTATCTCAACAACCAGCCATAGTTATTTGGAATACACTTATTTGAAATACAACGACCAGGTTTCATTAGAAGGTGAAAATATTTTCACACTTTCAATTTGAACCAAAATACAAAGTGTTGCAATACGAGAGTGAAGATGTGTGAATAATGAAAGTAATGTTTTTCTGAATTAGTAACATCTGTACTATAATAAAGAAAGCTGTTTATCATCTATCTTCTAAATAAACTATGTTTTTGGCACAACAATTCCTTTTTACTACTAAAATAACTTCGGAAACGAGGTCTGTCGCCCAATTTTGAGGTAATTTTCGGGCAATATTTCGATTTGCTTCTAATGTTTCACTTTCGTCCAATGTTTCACACATCCGTAGCCTTCTACTCAGACAAAAATTTATGAAAATGTACACATAAATATTCTATGAAAATAGGCCACAACCAAAGAAATTTCATTAAAAACATCCATTTCTTTATATGCTATGAGGAAATACATTTATTTACTCTGTGTCTCACATGGACACGCACACATACACATACATACAAAACGATGTATGCATAATAATTTATGTATATGTATATGAAAGATAATGTGTGCGTGTATTCGAGACAGAGAGAGGGAAAGAGCAAATGAGTGCCATTTACACATACATGCGAAAAATACATACACGACAACACACACGTTCACTCCCTCACTCACTCACTCACTCCCTCATTCACTCACTCACTCACACACACACTAACTCACTCACTCTCTCTCCTGTACACTCATGCACGCACACACACACGTCCATTTCATATACACATACATACATTTTTCACTTTTTCCTCTCTTTCAGTTTCTGCTCTCACTTCAAAACAAATGTCACTTTTTCACTTTCTCCTCTCTTTCAATGTCTGCTGTCTTCAAAGCATAAAGAAATAAAATAAATTACAGAAGTTATCGAACGATCATATAATCCCATATGATCGACCGTATATGATAGAGTAGACAACTTTGCTGCTTCAAACGAAAGAATGCCATAAAATAACTTCCTTTGGCACACACATGCACACACACATACACACACACACACATACACACACACACACACACACACACACACACACACACACACACACACGGTAAAACTACTGTATGAAATATGTTATTTCTTGCTGTGTGCACGCGCAAAATTACTGATATGACCTTTTTCTATTCTCTAATTTGTGTTTGTGATGAGCGTATTTAAAAAACTGATCTTCGATATAATCTTAAAAGGAACTTTTCCAGAAATCCTGTCCTTTACATGTTGTTTCTAGCATGTCCGAGGTGACATTTGCGCCCCCGCCTTATATTTTACCTAAATATTTTCCGATTCCTATGTTTCGATACAGAAGATTAGGATTTCACTCAAAAAACACGTTCTCAATATTTTAATTTTCCCCTCCCCACCCTGATTTCTTCATTTCTTCTTTTTTTTTTTACTTTTTTCCCAATTTTTTCTTAATAATCCACGGAGAGAAAAAACAGAGTATGAATATTTAAGTATTTTCTTTTTCCTTTTATTTTCTTAAAGAAACACTAAAATCTCTTTCCAAAACATCTATCCACCACCTCATCACTTTCAAAAAGCTACAAACTCCCAATGTTTCACTTTTAGCTTTTTGGAAAGCGAAGACATTTCTTCAGAAATAACACCGTTTACGTGTTTCTAGCATGTCGGGTTTTCTGGTGGTGGTCTGGTATTTTTCTATGTCTGCTATTTCAGTACGCATGTGTGAAACATCTGACGAAAGTGAAATATCGAGAGGTTTTAGTTTTTTGAAAGTGGGTGGGCGAGGTTTCATTAAGAATTCATTAAGAATTCATTAAGAATCTTTCATTAAGAAAAATTAAGCTTTAAAAAAATATATATATATATTTCCTAGGTTCATAATCTCTGTATTTTTCTGAGTGATAAACATTTTAAAAAATCGAAAAATGTTACAAATTAAGAAACTGAGGTGGGGTCATATGTGGGGGGAGGGTCGGATTAAAATTTTGAAAACATAATTTCTGAGCAGAATCATATTAACCCTCCTTTATACAATGAAACACTACATAGTTTGTGATCTTTCTAAAGAACAGAAAGCACTTTCATGCAAACCCATGCAAATTGTACCCCCGCTTCACTTTTAAACATACAAAAACTTCCATTACGGCAGTTATCCAGTTCACTATATATCAGCTGTGCCGATTCTGCCCATACGAAAGGAACAAATAATACAATGTGGCTGTAGGTCATAACACCCGGGCAACACTGGGATGCATTGCTAGTATATATATATATATATATATATATATATATATATATATATATATATATATAAATCAAATTGCGATAAAATAAAAATAATTATTTTCGCTGGTATTTCTAGCACAAGCCATATATTTTTCATATATCAGTACATTAAGGCGAAATATACATGTATATATATATATATATATGTATGTATGTGTGTGTGTGTGTGTGTGTGTGAGTGTGTGTGTGTATATATATATATATATCTAAATACATTATTTTATTATTTTACTTGTTTCAGTCATTTGACTGTGGCCATAATGGAGCATCACCTCGAAGGTTTTTAGTCAGGCATATCGATCCTAGGACTTTTTAAAGCATAATTTTCAATCTATCGGTCTCTTTTGGCGAACCACTAAGTCACAGAGACGTAAAGACACAAACACCAGTAGTCATGTGGTTATGGGTGGGTGGGGGACAAACACAGACACATAGACACACACAGGCATATATATATATATATATAATATATATATATATATATATACGCCGGGCTTCTTTCAGTTTCCGTCTACGAAGTGCACTCAGAAAGCTTTGGTCTTCCCAGTAAAAGACAGTTGTTCAAGGTACTACGGAATGGGACTGAACCCGGAACTATGTGGTTGGGGACTAAGATTCTTACCACACAACCATGCCTATATTTTTTATAGATTGTTTCTAAATGCATGTACATGCATTTTAAAATTGCCCTAATTGTTTTGTTATTTGTATGAGGAATTATAACAAAACAAAAACTGGGGCGGGGTATTAGGTTTAGGTACATGGTATAGATGCAGATTAGCTATTATAGACTAGCAGCGGCTTCTCTTCATCCGCACACAAAGTTATTCTATTTTACAAGTTTTATTCTTCTTGTGCCAACATAATTGATCATTGAGGCATCTAAACTATCACTCAATCGGCTAGAAACAGCAGCCAAATCTCATATCCCGCTGCCTTTAAAAAGTAGAAAGAATACATTATATAATAAATTTCTGATTCACAAAAAAGGTAGGTAGTCTCGGATGGAATGTCTCTGATAATTAATTAGTCCTCAGGACAAGGATTTACCTGAGGTTAATCCCCCATGATATATTTTCTCAGACTCGGGATTGGGATTTTTGATTTCGTTATTTTAAAACAGTCTCTGCTTTAAATCTACACAGTTTTTGATTGAAAGCTTCTTTATGCTAGGAGAATATTTGAACAAATATAATTAATGTTTTATTCATAGAGCTTTTATACCTGTAGGAGTATTTGTAATTACCTTCAATAGGATAGTTTGTATAACACTGGTCTACAAGGTTTTGGTGTTTATGAAATAGACATCATTCCTATACGAAATCGGTCTCTTGAATCTAAATATAACCTTCTTTTTGACTTATCAGATCTAGTTTTTAAGTTATTGAACATACCTATAGTCACTATGTATATGTGTACGTCTAGTACGCAGTGTTCGTCACCTTATTCTTATTCTAAGTTTTTTTTCTTTTTCTATACTTTTTAGATATTGTGGTGAACTAAGCAATAGAAAATATCAAGTTGTCCTCTTCAAGAAAGCGGTGTGTTAATTCACCAGATGTGTTTTGTTGTGCTTGTGGAGAATACACATTACTTGAAAATCTAAAAAAACATCACTGATTTTGTTGAAAGAGTATATATGGCATATTTTGGAGTCAAACTGGGAGACCAAGATAAATATTGGGCACCGCATAGCGTCTGCAAACAATGTACAGAACATTTGCGACAAAGGACTAAAGGGACAAGGAACAGTATGAGCTATAATCACGTAGACGACTGCTATTTTTGTAACCTAAATTTGAAGGGTATTAACCGGAAAAATCGACAAACACTTGCCTATCCTAATCTTGCTTCTGCTATTAGACTAGTTCCACACAGTGAAGAGCTTCCTGTTCCTGTCTTGCTTCAGATAACTTTACCCTCAACCAAAGAAGATTCATCTCCTGAAGAAGACACTAGAAATGAAGACTTTTCAATTGAGACTTTACCTCAGCTATTCTCCCAGGTACAGTTGAATGATCTAGTTCGTGACTTGAATCTCCCAAAAAATTCTGCAGAAATATTGGCCCCTCGACTGAAAGAGAAAAATCTTCTAGAGAATGGTGTTCGTATAACATTTTATCGGAGTCGGCATGAAGAGTTCCTTTTTTTTCACAAAGGAGGAAGAGCTGGTTTACGGCAGAGATGTCAGTGGGCTTCTTAATAAACTTGGCATTGAGTAATACAAATCAGAGGAATGGCGTCTTTTCATAGATAGCTCTAAGCGTAGTTTAAAATGTGAATTGTAGCACAACGGAAATGTGTATGGCTCTGTTTACTCGGCCACTAAACAACTCTGAAGGAAAAATATGAAGTTAAGTTGGTTTTAGAGAAGATACTGTACATGACCATAAATGAGTCATCTGCCTTGACTTCAAGATGGTGAATTTTCTCATAGGACAGCAATCTAGTTATACCAAATACCCATGCTTTCTTTGTATGTGTATCAGTAGAGACCAATGAAACCACTATGTTAAGAAATACTGGCCGTCTCGAACAAATATGGCTCCATGTAGAGCTGCCAATATATTGGAAGAACCTTTAGTTGAGCAAGATAAGATCATTTTACCCGATTTGCACATCAAAATCGGATTGATCAAGCAATTCGTCTAAGCGCTAGACAAATATAGGGAGTGATTCAAGTATATCTGCAGTGTATTTCCAGACTTAACGACTGAAAAACTTAAAGCAGAGATTTTTGATGGACCACAGATCGGCAAGCTCTTGAAGGACACACATTTCGTGAAAGTAATGAGCGAAAATGAAGCATCTGCTTGGCTAGCCTTTGCAGAAGTAGTGCAACATTTCCTCGTGAAACAAAAAAGTGAAAACTATAAAGACCTTGTTACGAACTTGATATCAACTTTTCGTGATATTGGCGCGAATATGAGCATCAAAATGCATTATCATTTTAGTCATCTTGATTGTTTTCTTGAAAATCTCGGAGATGTAAGCGATGAACAAGGCGAACAATTCCATCAGGACATCAAGGAAATGGAAACTCGGTACCAAGGACGTTAGGACGCCGTGATGATTGCAGACTATTGCTGGTGTTTAAAACGAGATACTCTTGTTGCCCAACATTTACGGTAAGCAAAACTAGATATATATTCTGATATATATAAACAGATATATATTCGTTTTGTTTTATGTTACGTTCTCTTTATTGATTCATTCTATATGCCTTTTGTATGAATAAAATATTTACTCTATCAGGTTTAGTCAGAAAACTAGACCTGATAGAGAAAAACCGAAGTTATTTTTGAATTTAGCAGTAAAAATCACTTAAGAATTCGTTGAAATATTCCAGGCACCAGACAAAAAAAAATTTTGTTGCCCAGTGTAAGCAATTTCAAATATTTGTTAAAGATATAAAATTCAATATCACTTTGTAGTTTGTTTTGTGTTGCATCTATGCGTACGTGTGTTTTTCTTTCTCTTTTCCTTCAGGTAGTAACCACTAATAACGTAGGGTCTGGTTCAGCTGGTTCACAGACTTCTCCTCTTTCGAAATTTTCAACATATTATTGACCTACCTATCTTATTCAACTAGTATTCGATCATATATAAAAAAAAATGTTCGCGTTTGAGGTTGATCATATAGAAATTATCAAGTATTGTGTAAAGTGATGAGCCTATGAAAATGCCCTCTAGGTGTAGGGATATCCTGCATTATATAGGAAAACTTCAGTATTACTGCGTAGTAGTTGCTCTTTCCCTTCACAATTTGGTATGTATATTTATAATAGCCGATACTTGTGCATTGCTAAAGGTATAGTTTCATAGAAATATACTTTTTCAGATCAATAGATGCCAATGCTCTAGTTTATAGATATACAAATATTACCAAAGTATTTACTGAATATGTTTGAAGTACTTACGGTTTCATAATAATGTTTTGGTTTTTCGTTTTTCATGTTTTGTATGTAATTCTTCAGATATCGGTCTTGTGTGATTGATATTATATTATAAACCTACTAATCCATATATTACTTTAGGTTTGTCTTCTTCAAACAATTTCAGTATTTGTTATGTTCGACTATTCTGTTTTCGGTATTTATTTAGCCAAAGGAAAATTACTAAATATAACATAATAGGCGACATTTCATCGAATATTTTAATCAAATTCGTTTTCAAAAATATACATGTCCAAAATATTTTTATACATATACAAGCGTGGTTGTATGCATTTAATGATAATTTGAGACAACTCATATTTTCAGAAACTCGCAAATAAAAAAATATTATTCAAGCTTTAAAGACTAGTATTTTATTTATTTTACTATTATATGTTATTAAATCATCTTTCTAAAGTGTCATATTGAGTGAAATGATTGCTTTTGTTGATATCCAAGATAATTTATAGTTAGTTGTAAGTGCTTTTGATGGAAGATCAGTGACTATTGAAAAATTGCTATCTTGACTGCTAATGTTTTTATATTCATGACTTGTAAAAGCACTAACAGATATATATATATATATATATATATATATATATATATATATATATATATAATCAGTAGAATCAACCAGTGAACCTTTACGTGGTTGCTCGGCCTGCTTGAAGCAACGACAATATCACCCTCATATCACAATTTACAGTTTCAAAAGACGGGACGGAATAATCCGGGATGAATTATCCTTAAAATCAACAGAAACAAATACAGAATCCTGGAACATCGACGCAGAAGACATCAGCAGATGCATGTAAGGCTTGTCGCGGTTCGATAATTTCGAATAGAGGATCGGTGATCATATTATGATCAGGTATGGAGGAGCAGCAAGTTCTGACACGAAGGCAGCTGAAACTTCGTGTGTGAATTCTGTCAGCTCATCGCAGCCGAGCAGTATATCGCACAACAGGTATTAAACTGTGATGAAACTGGCCTTTTGTGGGCAAAATTTCCAGAAGAACCTACAGAAGAACCTAACTGTAGAGGAAAAAATGTCAGACCTCAAGCCTAGGAATGGTAGCCTGACTCTCACCATTTGTTTCAATGTGAGGTGAAGACTTGAAGATTAAACGGTTCCTTATCTACCATTCCGAAAGTCTCACAAAATCCTGAAGAAGCTGCAGGTCCTGTACAAGGCAAATGTTAAAACCTGTGTCACCAGGTAATTCTTCACTGGGTGGGTCAACCTTGTCTTCAGACCAGCAGTGAAAAAGTACCTTCTAGAGAAAGATTTTCCTCTCAAGGCCCTCCTCATCCTCGACAATGCTCTTGCTCACCCTCCTAACCTCAAAGATATTATCCTGGACGAATTTAAATTCATAAAAGTTCTGTACTTTCCCCGCAACACCTACCCTATCTTGAATCCTATAGACTAGCAGGTTATTTCTGATTTCAAGAAATCGTACACCAAAGACCTATTTTGTCGGTGCTTTGAAGTCACCGAAAATACAAATCTAACCCTTCGTGGATTTTGGAGGGAGCACTACAACATTGTTAACTGCTCGAAAATCACTTATATGGCCTGGCAAGGTGTAACGAGAAGAACGCTGAATTCTGCATGGAGAAAACTGTGGCTTGACTACGTATCTGAAAGAGGCTTCGAGGGGTTTGAGTCTGAGACACCTGTAGTCGAGGAGATGGTGTCTGTTGGCAAATCCATGGGCCTCGAGGTTGACGATGGGGACATTAACGATCTTGTAGAGCAACACTCAGAGGATCTGGGGACATATGAACTGCAGCTTCAGGAGCAGCAGCATTCGGATGCAGCAGAAGTGATTGGTTTTTCCGGAGGAGGACAGTAGCGGTAAGGATAATAGAAGGCTACCTCTAAGAGTGACATAAAGGCCATGTTGGTAAAATGGCGGTATGTTTCTGAATTTGCAAAAAAGTATCATCCTGAAAAAGTATTTATAGTTCTTACAGATGCTTTACTTAATGACACTGCTCTGGCGCATTTTCGTAACAGTTTGAACGGCATGAAAAAGACTTCTCTTGATATGTTTCTAAGGAAACGACCTGCAAGTTTGAAACTTGAATAAAATGTGTCCAAAAAGCCTAAATGAAGCGAGGTGAGAGAGAAAACACAAGAAATTGTTCTTTTTGAGGTCTTAATGGAAGGAGATTTCCTTCCAAACGATAATCCTCCTCCTCCCCGCTCCATCGTCTTCTTTGTGAACAAATCGTCCTATCTTTAAGGTAATTGGATTAATAAAGCTAGTTTGAATGTTTTTTTTTTGCGTTCTCTGTTATCGTGCTTTTCATTGTGACTAAACGTTTTCTGATTTAAAACCAATAAAAATTATTTTGGGTGGTTTTGAGAGGCTGGAACGGATTAATTATATTCTAATTCATTTCAATGGGGAAAATTGATTTGTAAAACGAGTAAATCGTAAAACGATCACGGTCATGCAACGAATTAAACTCTACTGCGAAGTAACACTGTACTTTATGGGTGGGATGAAGGTGCAATGCCGGGAGGAGATGAAGAACAGAAAAACAAGAGCATGAAGGCGAATAGTAATAATAATTCTTTCAGCATAGGGAAGAAATTTGAGGGAGATTGTCGATTGCATCGATCTCAGTGCATAACTGGTACTTATTTAATCGACCCCGAAAGGATGAAAGGCAAAATCAACCTCGGCAGAATTTGATCTCAGAATGTAAGGACTGAAGAAATACCGCTAAACATTTTGCCCGGCATGCTAATGATTCTGCCAGCAAGCAATAATAATAATAATAATAATAATAATAATAATAATAATAATAATAATAATAATAATAATAATAAGGACTGAAGAAATGCAATCCACAACATGTGCCATAGAAGGCCGATACTCGACAGAAGAACACAACCTGCGCTACACAAACAACGCACAATATAAAAACTAATATCACAAAAGACTCAAATAAAACCCCATAACAAAACGCACTGATGCAATACAATACCCACCACCCAAAAAAATGCAGCACAAACTACCCCACCAGCACAAAGGTGCAAACAAATGATGCAATAGTGAGTTGCTTGAAATTTTCAGATGGTGAAAAATAATAGTGGTGATGACGATGTTGACGAATGTTACCTTACCTCAGTTTATGAAAGACAGGAGTTTCCGAAGAAACTCTAGTTGCAACAGTGAAAATGAAGCTGGACCTTTAAGAGAATGCCTCTAGTTCGGCAGTGGATCAGTAAAGATGCAGACTAACCACAGCAGTCATCCTAATACAGCATCAGCGGAGGAAGGGAAGTGAACCAGCGAAGAAAACAGGATAGTGATACAGTACTTCTTAGAAAGTGAACCAAAAACAAGGGGCAATAGAAAACGGATGTTAGCACTTTGGGTAGAGAAGGGTATGTTTAAAGTGACTGAGCAGAGATTAGTTGACCAGGCTAATGCTATTAGCTGAAGAAAGTGAATGACAGAATTGGAGGTTGAATAGATCACAAGAGAACTGGAAAAGAAAGACCAGGCAGTGGGAAAGACAAGCAACAACGTAAGAGATACAGCTCAAACCAAAGAGGGACCTAAAGGTAAAAAAATAATAGCGCTACCAATAAGGAAGAGACAGCTGGCACCAACCACTTAAGTGATTTAAGTTGAAAGGATAAGAAAATTTTAGATGAGTTGCACGAAGTAATGATTAAAAAATTAAGTAAAGGATTTAGAGAGTAGCATAAAGAGGCACCAGCAGAAAGGAGCTACAAGAAATGACTAGGAAAGTAGATTCTGTTATCAGGAGGATAGATACTAAAAATATAGAAGACACTAACTTATAGATCTATGGAAGAGGGGTAATAGTCACCAGAAGATTAGATATCTCAGAGGGAAAAATTAAAAAGAGAGAAACTGTGGAAAAGGAAGCTACAAAATAAACTAAAGGTTTTAAGACAAGATATGAGTAGAATAGAAGCCTGGAAAACAAACAAGATGGGAAACGCAAGATGCAAATCTTGCCTCGAGGAAAGATACTCAGTCAAAGAGAAAGGATTTGGGGCAGTAACAGAAGAGTTGAAACAGCCTGTCATAGCAGTAGCAGGTAAGCTCTCCAGATATTAGAAAAGAATAGATCAGTATCAGCAAAAAAAATTTTTTGAGACCGACCAGAAGAGATTTTATAACCAAAGAAAATAGTGGAGAACGAAGTGCTGAAGATGAGAAACCTAATATAGAGGAAGCTAGACAGTTCTAGAGTAATATTTGGGATAAAACAGTCAGTCATTATGGAGATGCAGTATGGTTAAAGAAAGTGAAGGAAGAAGTAGGGAGTGAGAAGCAGCCAGATCTCAGACTAACTAGTGCATTTATGAGTAAAGTGTTAGGAAAAATACCGAATTGGAAGGGCCCAGGATCAGATTTAATTCAAGGGTACTGGCTAAAGAAGTTTAGTAGTTTACAAGGGAGGCTGAAAGAATAACTTCAGGATTGCCTTAATGAAGGAATAATACCAAATTGGATGACTAACAATAGCATGGATAGATTATAGGAAAGCCTATGACATGATTCCACACTGATGGATAAGTGAATGTTTGAGTATATTCAGTATAGCTGACAACATAAGATAATTGATTCGCTTTAACATGACGAAATAAAAAGTAGATCTCTACTCAGGTGACACAAATTAATACCAAAAGAAGAATTTTCCAGGGTGACCCATTGTCCCCTCTAATATTTGTCTTATGTTTGATCCCCCTCAGTTTAGTATTCGGTTTAGTATTCAGGAAGACAAAGGCAGGGTATCAGTTCAGAAATAGTAATGGAGAAATTAACCATTTGCTCTACATGGATGAGCTGAAACTTTTTAGTAAGAATGAAAAAGAGATAGATTCTTCGGATATAGGCATGGAATTTGGCATAGATAAGTGTGCAATTTTAGTCATGTGAAGGGGACAGGTAGTCAAGAGAGAAGGCATTCAACTACCAGATGGCCAGACATCAAAATCATTGAAGGGAGGAGATAGATATAAGTGTCTAGGTGTATTAGTATCTGACAGAATATTAACTTCAGAAATGAAAGATGAAAATTGAGAAGGTGTGCAGTGCCAAATGATGAAAAAATCAATATGAGAAGTATAGAAAAAATAGCGAAGTACCAGGACCTAGCTATTGAATTACAGAGACTATTGAAAGTGCGGGTAAAATGTATCCCAGTAGTTATAGGTGCATTGGGAGCTAACCCTAAATATTTGAACAGATGGATAGAGGAATTAGGCATAAAACCTAGTTTAGTACAGCTCCAGAATACAGTGTTATTAGGGACAGATAGGAAACTTAGGAGGGTTCTTGGCATCTAAGTCAAAGCTAAATGGTCCGAATCTAGTGAACGCTGTAAATACTCGGGCAGTACTGTTACTTATATATTCAACATCTTTTGTAAATTAAACAAAAACTGAATTAGCAAAGCTAGACAGAACTAAGAAGGAATTCAATATGAATGGGACTTCACCCAAGGGCAGGAATAGCAAGATTATACCTACCTACAAAGGAAGGTGGAAGAGGGTTAATATCAGTAGAAGACTGCATGGAGTTTGCTAGAGTAGATATAAACTTCTATGTAGGTAATAGCGAAGAAAGTTTATTAAAAGCTGCTAGAGTTCTTGGCATCTAAATTTACTTGCTGTAACCCAATAGGAGGGGCCTTGGTATCTTAAGGGTACTTATTGTAGCCCGATGTTAGGATGCTTTTCTTTTCCAATAGTCTAATCTGTTGAGTGTATATGAATAATATACCCCCTTCTCTCTCCCTCACACACACAATACACAAACTGAAACCCAGTCTAGAATAAAATTTATCGTCTTATCTATGTATATTATATATAAACACGCGTGCACAAGTGTGGGTTTATGTATATATATATATATATATATATATATATATATTATATATATATTTTATTTTTACTTGTTTCAGTCATTTTGACTGCGGCCATGCTGGTGCACCGCCTTTAATCGAGCAACTCGACCCCGAGACTTATTCTTTGTAAGCCCAGTACTTATTCTATCGGTCTCTTTTGCCGAACCGCTAAGTAACGTGAACATAAACACACCAGCACCTTGGGCAAGTGTCTTCTACTATAGCCTCGGGCCGACCAAAGTCTTGTGAGTGGATTTGGTAGACGGAAACTGAAAGAAGCCCGTCGTATATATGTATATATATATATATATATATGCGTGTGTGTGTTTGTGTGTCTGTGTTTGTCCCCCTAGCATTGCTTGACAACCGATGCTGGTGTGTTTATGTCCACGTTACTTAGAGGTTCGGCAAAAGAGACCGATAGAATAAGTACTGGGCTTACAAAAGAATAAGTCCCGGGGTCGAGTTTGCTCGATTAAAGGCGGAGCCCCAGCATGGCCGCGGTCAGATGACTGAAACAAGTAAAAGAGTAAAAGAGTATATATATATATATATATATTGAACCAGGTTATCTATTGTGCCTTCCTTTGCTTGAAGGCACTAAATCTGCTCTGGAGGACGTTTACTTGCTTTTTCTAGCACACTCCGCGACCACATTATGAGACCCATTCGTGTGTTATTGTGCCCTTCACCTGTATAAAAAAATCAAATATATCATGTAGAGGTTGTTTATAAAGAGAGTTTTCACCTGATATTTTCAATGGTTATTATCTCTCGAATAGACAGATACAGTTAGTTCGTAATATCATCTTCCATTTAGTTTTTTGTATTCATTTGCATTTTTATATTTTTACTAACCTTTTATTCGTAGACAGATCTCATTCTCTTTCTGTCTCTCTATGTATGTATGTATGTATGTATGTATGTATGTATGTATGTATGCATGTACGTATGGATGTATATGTGCACACACACACACAAATGTATGTATGTACGTATCCTCTTCCTGATATTTTATTTCAGTTTCGGCCTTTTCCTCCTCATCAAATTACCACTCTCATCATTATCATGTGTTTTCTATTTTCGCCTCTACTATTTCCTACTACTACTACTAGTACTACTACGACTACTACTACGACGACGACGACTACACTTTTAGATGGCCTTGTTCCGTTTCTTTATCAAACTACTTCATCTTACACAGTATTTTGAATTCGCTAAGTAATTTTCCTTACGTTCAGAGTTATGCATTTATGTTTTTAGTTTTCGGTTGTTATTATTATCATTATTATAATTGTTTTCTCTATATCACAGGTTTAGTTGGGGCTTCTGCAGTCTTGCATGCAGCGGGCTAACTACCTGCTGCCTACGGTACCATGCTATTCGTTCTTTTCAGCTATTTAATCCTGGTTATTCTGGCCGTGCCAAGAAGGCAAACCTTTTGTAACATTTTTACTGGGCACTCTATTCCAAATTCCTTTATATTCCTCTTGATGCCTTGTGATACTGTTGCCTTCTTCATTTTCTATAGCCACGCTATTCCGTACATAAGAGGGTTGTATCTACCTATCTATCTATCTATCTATCTATCTATCTATCTATCTATCTATCTATCTATCTATCTATCTATCTATCTATCTATCTATCTATCTATCTAACTATCTATATGTCTGTTTGTCTGTCTATCTATCTATCTATTTTTTCGCATTCCTTCTTGACTATTCGTGGGTCAAAGGGACATACAACATCAACTATATAGCATATGTGGTGCACCTTCTCCACCACCACTAGGTCCGGTTTGTTATGCTCTAGCACCTAAATTTTTGGATTGGGAAATCCCAGAAGATTTTACTAGTCTCCGACTCCTCCACTCTCTGCGGTTCGTGCTCATACCACGTCTTGTATTTCTCAAGCCCCCACTTGTTGCACAGTTTCCAATGTAGCACTTTCACTACCTGGTTGTGTCGCCACAACTTGTAGAGGTTTTGAGCAAATCTAGGGCATTCGTTCGAGATATGAGCAATGGTTTCATTCACTCTATTTCAGATACGGCACAGCGGAGACACTTATTCATTCCTAAGGTTGACCATCCAGTTAATGGCCAAAGCTTGGTCTTGCGCTGCCAGTATAGTGCTCTCGGTCTCTTTTTAAGGGTTCCTTTCATCAGCCAATCCTACCTATTTTTTCCAGCAACTTTTGTTGTGGCTGCATGGAATTGATTCTGCAGTCCTTTCTTGCGTAATTCTTCTTCACGACCTTTTTGCATTTCATCCTTTGTTTTCCCTTTTTTCTCTACTCTCAATACTCCCTCGTTATCTGTCACTAGCAAAGTTTCGTTACTTTGGGCTAGGTATCTCATTAAGCTCTCAAGTTCGATAAGCACGCTGTCTTCCACACATATCAGTCTCCTTCCTCCATTTGCTCTCTTCATGTATAGGCGATCAGTGTGAGCACGTGGATGATGGGTTCCATGCATCGTTAGGAGCTTTCTTGACTTCCTGTCTATCTCCTTTAGCTCCGCCTTTGTCCACTTCAGGATTCCAGTGATATCCCGAACTACTGCGAGTACATAAGAGTACACCAGGTATATGCATCACAACCATATGTACGAGGTCATGGTGATCTTATATCAAGATAAACAGCGCAAAACCTTGGAAAAACTTTCCTGATCCATGGCGTGTCTGCACACGTACGCACGCACACACACGCACACACAATATGTATGCATATATATATAATGTTGCCCCATAAAATCAGTTTCCCCATTTATGTTAATCCTTATTTTTAATCAACAGTTTAAACAAATCAATCAACAATATATTCTCCTTTATCGTTCTCGACTTCATGCTGACGTTCCAGTAGTTCGTCAATACCTTGACAATAGAAATGACTGTTTCTTAACTCGGAGTACTCATCTAACCACATTTTCAGCATCGCGTCGTGGTTGAGTGAAATGCGTCGCCGGCTGTTGGAGATGGATTGACAAAAGTAATAACCTGAAGACAACATATCAGCGAAATGCCCTAAGCGTTTTACTCAGCTTGCAAACGGTTCTGTCAGCTCGTCGCCTTCCGAACCCTAATAATATAATATCTAATATTTAGAATTAGTGGGATGATACACTCGACTACTTCCTGATGATACAATCGACAACTATTGTTATAAAGCTGATTACGTATGCCTTTACGACACGTTTCCGCTTATTAATAACTTTAAATGCTTAAATGCCATCCATTATCACACTGTGAGGGAACAAAATCGCTCGACCTGTTAGTGATGTTGGCTAAATTCTTTAACATCATATTTACCATCTTAAAATAGTAATGATAAAATTGGATAATGTAGTGTAAGATATACAAAGAGAGATGCTTATATCTGGAATGTCTTTGATCATAAGTTTGCACAACAGATTTAACTTGGCGTAAAACAGCAACAAACTATCTCCGTATTCTAATGTGTTTGCCAACATAAAAAATGAAACAAAATACTTTTTTAACATTCGCTATTGAGCGTCGTAAATCCAATGGTGAAACCACTGGCAAATGGAGAATGCGATGCGGTTTCAATTTTTGGTAAGATATTAATTCATTTACAGTTTAGTCTGGAAAATATATGAATGTTTTAGTTTCACATTTCCTCAATTGTAACATCTTTATGCCTCGTGAAATAAGCACTTACTAGCTTCTATCATAAAATATAAACTGAGTTTACATAAGCTTAATCAGCGATCAAATTTCAATCCTACTAAACACTATTTTACTACACATCTATTAAGACAGCCAGGAGCTCAGAATCTCAATATCATAAGTCAAATTGACGGCCATTCTTTGTGCATTGTGCAATTATAAGTAATGAAGCTGAGAAGGAACTATTCCGTTCTTATATCGGCGCCAGAAATTTATTAGGTTGAATGCATAAATGGTAGCATCAACTACATAATAAATTGTACTCTCCTTTTTTTTTTTGTAATTGATCTTTATGATGAAATGAAAAGTTGACCTCATCAGGATTTGAACTCGGAGAAAAGTACGACAATCTTAAATTCTATTATGCGTTTAATTCGACGCCATGCTATTTATTGCCTCTCCACCCATATAGTAAAGGAAATAGATAATACAGAACTAGAGAAAGAAATAAAAGACTTCAATCTTTTCGTATTGTTATACCAGCAGATTCCAAAGCAATTGTCTATTGATGTTTTTCCTCCTCCCACGTTAATCTGAGTTTGGATTAAACATTCACTGCTGCCGAGCAACAAACTTTTACAGCGTAGCAACATTTTCTATTTATCTATGTTCCAGAAAACAAAAGAAACCTATTGTACTTATATTAAATGGAATTCTGGTTGAAATAGTCCATTAATATTCCTGCGGCTGAAATCTGCATATGAATTAGAGATATCACTGAAAGTGAGGAAATTACCTTAAAACGTGTGGTAAGATGTCAAGAAAGCTCTTCTGTAACGTGGTTTCAAACCTTGTGTGAAGCAGCTTCGACCACTTTTGATAAAGTTATGAATAGAACATCACTCTGTCTTGTTTTCTGTCTCCACTAAATATTAAGGCATTTTTGTTCTAATGTAAACAATACACACACACACACACCACACACACACACACACACACACACACACACACACACACACACATATATATATATATATATATAATATATATATATATATACAGTATAAACAATATTAATAGCGTTCTGTATATCGCTATACGAATCCATCATTTTTTGCTAAAATGTCGTATTGACGAGTTTCGTTTTTTCACTTTCCCGAAGAGAAGATTGCATTGTTTATACCTTTTATTCATTTGAATAGTATCAGTGGAATTTTCGAAACATATGTAGAAAGTAAAAATACTTGTTTAAACCTGCGTTAACTCCATTTTTTATTCATATTATTCAAAATATTCAACGTAAACACGAAGTTTCAACCTTTATCAACAAGGAGTTACAACATCTTTACTTGTGAGATTTTTGCTGCCCTGGTAACTATTTATTTATTTTTCCGTGTTAATTGTTAACAAGGTAAAATACACTCATCTATATATATATATATATATATATATATACAGTATCATGTTGTGGAAACAAAATAAATCAGCAGATTTATATATCATGTCTTGTGCTTCAGAATTCAATCTGTGCCTGAAGGATTGCTTGAAGGCACAAATCATGATATATATATATAATATATATATATATATATATATATATATATATATAAATTTGACAGTTTATTGTGTTTCCACATTATGAAACTAATAGTAGCTCGTACTTAAGTAATGTGTATATTAACTGATATTTATCGTTCATTGGATGGAGTACTTTTTTTGTTGAGCTTACCAATAACAGAACAGTAAACTATATAACATTTCGAAATGTTTACTGGTTATCAATGTATTACACATTATTATCAACTGATATATGATGGGATGCAAACTCAGTGGATATTTCCTGTTAGTTTCATATAACGTATGTTGTGACTAAAGTCCCGAAGGTGAGTGAGTTGATTGTTTAGACTCGTAATTTAACTTTTAGTCAACTTCAACATAAGTTTTTTGCTTCATTACAAGATGCCAATCCTTTAATATCAAATGAGCTGCTTCCAATAATCGTAGCAAAAAGAATCATCATTTTTGATATACGAAGTGGGATGCTGAAAAGTTCCTGGCTTTGGGTAAAATAAAGTACAGGAGGATCAGTTAATCATGGTATTTAACGTATTCCCCGCTCAGATTAATAAACTTGTTACATCGATCTTTCAGTTTTTCTAAGCCCTTTTAAAGAATTCGGAACCAGGACTTTCGCGACACCTTTAAAGCCAGGAACTTTACAGCCCCCGCTCACATGATAGAAATGCTTTTGGCTTAAATTCATATTTCCTATTATTACTGAATGAAGGGTGGTGAGCTGACCGAATCGTTCGTATGCCGGACAAACTGTTTAGCGGGATATATTCCAGCTTTACATTCTGAGTTCAAATTCCACTAATGTTGACCTATGCCTTTCATCATTTCGGGGTCGATAAAATAAGTACCAATTGTGCACTCTTCGGACGTAATCGGCTAGACCCCTTCCCACCCAAATTTCTTGTGGCTATAGTAAAAAAAATATTACTAATGACTAGATTAGTGGATTGACATAAAGATTAGATAATGTTCTTTGGGGCTTTTTTCCGGTTTTCTTGCCATCTGATTTTAAATCACGCCAACTTTGCCTTTCTTCGTATTTTGGGGCTGTAAAAAAATAGTTCCAGCCGGGTACTGCAGTTGTTGGTAATCGGTTAATTCCCCACCACTCAAAATTGCTGGCTTTGTTCCTAAGTCAAGCAACCATTATTAACTTGCTTCTAAAAGTACATTTATTAATGATTTCATAAATCGTTCATGAAAAAACGAAAGACCTAACAATGTGTTTGAGAATCAGATATTGTTAATTTTGGAAATAGAAAAATATTTGAAACTCTGAAACTAGTATTATCACAATCAGTAGAAACTTTCTCACATGAGTTACGACGTCATTGTTGTTGTGTAGCTCCAGCCCGGTCTTTCCGGTGCTAGCTAAACGGGCATGCAGGTAGTCGTCCAAACAACAAAGTGGTACTCACAGATCCAGCTTCCCAGTTATATAATTTCTCCGCCTAGTTGACGACCATAGTGCGCACTGGGACGTACAGAAATGGATCCCAATGAATGAAACAGCAGATTCAACATCTTACATTCTCTCCGCTCACAGTTTCTTGTACTGACCACAACAAAAGCGAAGTAAGGACTCAGGTAGAACACGATAATTGCATTATCTATGGTTAGAAGTGTGCAACTCAGAATAGAATTTGAGGTCCGTGAGACTGTTGATATTGCAGCTATTTCTGCGTGTGTATGTTTCATATGGCTGCCCGGACCGGTTGGGTGAGATAATGTTTTTACATGTTGTAGTAGTACTCTGAATGTTGACAATATGCCCGCATATAATGGACGTGAAATTTTTTATGATAGGGACTATTGGATGAAGCTTTCTGCAAAAACCAACTGCATACTTTACATGTATATGTAGTCAATCATTTTCGGCACCGTGATTTGTGGTGAAGATGAATAGGTTCGTGAATAGGAACAAGAAAGGAAAATTAAAATGCGGATGTCAGCATACTAAAACCTCTGGATAATTGACAATTGGTACAACTCTTTAGGGGTGAAATTTGAAAGGATTTTTAAAAACCTTTCTTAAATTGAAAAAAAAAAAAAATTCTACAAAATCATTGAATATTTTATAAATCTGTTCATATTTTATCCCAAAGAGTTTTGCGAATTCTCTATCATCCAGTTCTAACTATGCTAACGTCAGCGTCTTAATTTTAGCATTGTTTTTGTCTGTATTCACTAAGCTATTCCTATTTTTGTTTTTATTTCGTTATATAGATGTTGTGGGTGCAGTGTATAGATGTATGGTGTGTATAGCATGTTACGACGTGTAGTGGACTATTTGCATTCTTTGTAGTCTGTGTTGGATATAATGCATTAATTCGATTTGAGTTGCCTTCTATCTCTTAGTCAAGTGAGGTGCTTGTGTTTGCTATAAATGTTTGTGCGTAAATTTGCTTTCTTTACTTTTTCTATGTGTTATGGATATTTTGGAGTCGTATATAACTCTTAGTAATTTTGTCATTTGTTTATATGGTCTCTTTACATAGTCAAGTGTGATGACAAGTACCACGTGATGTTCTATAATGTTGTTCGTGAGAGGAGAGTGACAGTGGAGTGGGGAGTGCTACTTTAAACTTGTTACTGAAGACATAGGAAGCTATCTCTACAATAAGATTTTTTAAGTAGCACCTGCCCGATCCACTGTCACTCTCCTCTCATCAGGAACAAAACTACGAGTTTCAACAATGCACTTCCTATAAAATCGCTTGCCATGCAAGAAAGAGTAGCTAAACCTGCTTCAAGTCGCACTCTACAGTCTTAAAGAGGCATGACCTTGGATTATGTAGCCTCATATACAATGCTTGAAGAAAAAGATAAATATGCTAAGATAACGCCTGCAATGCCTTTGATCATAGATTTGTCTCTTTTATCAATAGTGACTTATGGCTAAGCAACAGCATCATCATCATCATCATCATCATCATCATCATCATCATCATCATCATCATCATTATCATCATCATCACTACCACCACCACCACCACAACCACCACCACCATCGTCAACATCTTTGTCATTATCATCAGCGTCAACAACAACAAAAGCAGCAACAGTTGTAGATAACCTAAATCTTGGCAAAGATTTCTGTTCTGTAAATTGTGATATCTTCCACAGGAATGAGACTTAACATGTAAAAAGGAGGGGTGGTGGGGGAACTGGAATTCGATTTGATCAATAGCCAGTTTTGGAAGTTTTCCTCACCTTACACAAGCACAGGACTCAAGATCTAATATACTCAGGCAATATGTTAATGTTTATTCCTCAGTCCTACTTGAATTCTGCGCACCACGCCTAGTTTTGAGGATTTGATATGAATGGAGGTAACATATCTTGCATGATCAATTGAATTCATCTCTTAAAGTCGACTAAATGGTTGTCATGTGTACAATGCTCCTGTAGTTTATAGTTTTATTAATTATGATACTCAGAAGACGGAGTGATGATCGAACCGTTAGCACGCCGGCAAATTGCTTAGCGGCTTTTCGCTCGTCATTATGTTTTGAGCTCAAATTCTGCCGAGGTCGACTTTGTCTCTCATCACTCGAGGTCGATAAAATAAGTACTAGTTGAGCACTGGAGGCAATGTAATCGACTTATTCCCTCCTTCGAAATTACTGCCAAAATTTAAAATCAATTATAATACCCAGGGGTACTTATTTTAGATAGATTTTACACTGAACCATTGTCTTGGTTTTGGATATGATATAACGAAATAATTATGCACCAGCAACAATGTACAAAATAGTAGATAATCGCCTTTGTCTTTCACTACTCATTCCGAATCTATTGGTTATTTGAAATTCAAATTTCATTGTTGCTCTTGTTATTTATAGTCTCGAACGAACATAATCCTAAACACGTCTATTCATTTCCTTTCGTGCAATTTTAAAAAAATTGATTCTAGTTTTCTGAGGTAATTAAATAAGATAAAAGTATGTAAATTACCACATAACACAATTTCGTGATTTACTACAATTATCTACAACTTCAGGGGAAGTATACGTAATTCCCAAATGGCAATTAATACCAGTTACACTTGAGAATGGGAGATAATTTCAAGATTCAAAATGTTTTTCCAAGTTAACCTGTTATAAAATAAAACAACAGCTTATCATCTGGAGATAAGAGGACAGTCGTAGGCACATATTACTGACTTAATAGCCATCATTAACACAACAATTTCCGACCTTACCTCCCATAACTAAGGGAAATATACAAAAATGGTAGAATACATTTACGGCATAGGTATTTTGCATAGTTTAGACGAAAATGAGAAATAACTGAGAGTGGTTCGTGGAATGCATTTGAACAGCATAAATAAATACAGGTGTATTTCATACTATACAACATAAATTCTGAATTTATTAAAAGTATATCCACCTCTAGAGGATATATCATGACCAAACAGCAATTGAAACTCGCTCCACTTCAGAAAGGGAAATAACCTCAAAACTCCAGAATTCTACTAAGTTGGCATGACTATAGAATGCTCCAAAGTTGATATGCTATCAACGAAAAGGACTAACTTTTGAGATAATCTTGTCAAGTCGAGTTGGCTTTAATTGACGTTTGGTAGTTATGATGCACCCTCAAATGGTGGAGATAATTGCAAAAACTCGAGAATTTATTATGTATGATATTTGATATATACGTGTATTAATCTATGTTGTTCATATATATACCACTTATCACTCGTAGTAATTTCCCTCGGCTCATTTTTCCTTAAGCTATGTAGAGGCGTGACCTGTCTGAATCTACTAATTACCCACTGAGCACAAGCAGAACATATGCTTCGTCATTAAAAAATTCAAACTCCTAATTAGTGTTAGACAAGTGTCTATGCAAATGCTCCCTTGTTGCTTAGCCGCATCTTAGCCTGACCAATCAAACATATAATCATATCTGTTCCAGCTGTGGCCAACCTGTCACCTTTATAAGGGAAATCATTTAATTAGGACGCCATAGTAAGAACGTATCGAAGTAGTCAAATGATATTACCTTTCAACTTTTGTTTCAGTTATTGGACGGTGGTCATGATGCAGCACCATCTTGAACGGTGTAAGTTGAAGGGTTTTATATTTTTAGGTTCGTACTTATTGTATCGGTCTTTTGCCGAATAACTAATGTACATGGAGGCAAACAAAGGGACACACACACACACACACACACACACACACGCGCGCGCGTCTGTGTGTGTATATATATATATATATATATACAACCAACAGACGACGACCAAGAATCACTACTGTTGCTTCCATTGGAACACAAGGTAAAATCTATAATGAACTTGTCCACTACACTCGACAAAACAGTAAGGAACGACAATGGAGTTTTTCTATTATACTCTTTATAATATATTTGATAAGGTTCGTTATTTCAAGAACCGAAACATGTAAGATTAAAATTTATCTAATATAGTGGCGTTTTCAAACTTCTTTTTTACAAATATATACCCACTCGTATACAATCTACTCTTATTATAAATATATATATATATATATATATATATATATATATATATATATATACATATATTTATATACAAAGGGATTCCACACAGTTTTCGTTTACCAAATTCATTCACACGGCATTGATTGATCAGCCCGAAGCTATAGTAGAAAATCATTTGCTTAAGATTGTACACAGTACGATGCTAATCTATCGATTATCAGTTAGTAATAACATTTTAAAGCAAAGAACATGATAAAGCAAACTACAAATAATTGTGTGTGGAGGAAGTCACAATATTATTTGATGGCTAATTTTATTCCAAGTGGAAAAGTCATCGACTGGATGTGTATAAATGAAATTATGACGTCATTGCAGACATGTATCGCAAATATCACATGGAATACAGAACAAAGAGTTATATATGAAATATATTACCATTCTTTATTTTTTTGTGTCATAAAAACATAATGAAAATGACGTCAAAATAGAACATCTTACTATAACGGGCGTTATGTCCGTCTGTCTGTCTGTACCCTCTTCACGGTCAAACGGCTGGACAAATGGTCATAATGATTTTCGGAGGTTTTTCAGGCAGGTTTTTAAGCGAAAAAATATGAAAACGTATGATTATTTAGAGGATATTGAGGGTAATTGTTTAGTTTACAGGCATAAAAAAATAAATAAAAAATAAGGGGGAGATAGCTAACAAAAGAAGCAAAGGGAAGTAAGTCAACTTAGTTCCCCACTGAATTTCGCCACATACATAAGTTATAGTTTAGGATAGTTTTATCAAAGAAGGCTTATCTTTAATCGGTGTTTGAACAATTACAGATACTGAGCTTTGTGTTAATAAATGACCTTTGTTAAAATTCCGGCGATGAGGTTTAACTCTGGACCCCCGCCCCATTGTATAATTCGTGAATTTAGAAGGTTTACATTTGTGATACTATCCCTTTATTTCCCATCGCAGATGGGCAGATTCCTAAAGAATCCGTTCGCGCATTCACAGCAAAGAAGGCACAGGGCCAGACTTTAGATCGTGTGCATGTATTTTTACTCACTCCGATGTTTACTCACGTTATGAGTAGAGCAACGGATTCCAGTGACTTGAAAATTAGTGTCGATCAAACAGAAAATATTGTCTACAAAGAAGTTCAATAATCATATTGATTCTATCGAAAGAAATATGATTCATATATTAAATTTGTGAACTTTGGCGTAAAATAGTGTAAACAACTAAAATAAAAGTATATCTAAATAACATTTTTCCTTAATACTTTTTATGTAGTGGTAGAAGGAAACTCTAGCTTTCGTTGGGAGTAGTCCACATAACCATTCATGATACAGAGGCTCTTACTTAGTCGCTAGCACATGTCCTATAGCTGCAATAGAATGCTGTATCACAAACAAGAATGTGATTTACCTAAGGCATCACTCAGTAATCTATGAAGTCCATTTACACATTTCTCAATACATGCTTCTGTTATAACATACTCTACTCCAATATAAGCCTCCATCGTAAATGGGTAGGTTTGCTAGTATTACAAATGCTACAAAATATTTTGTTTCATGAAATCAATGAAATAATGAGTGACAGAAGAGACAGAACGTGGGTTAAAGAAACGCGATGGGAAACATTATATATCTATCTATATCTATTGGTATAAAGTTGAATTTAGAAACTGGATGTAGAAGCTGGAGACTTCCAAGCATTTGTACGTATTTATCCTCTTTCCCTTTGATTTTTGAAAAGATATTCACGTCAGCAGAGTAGCTGACCTCCATGACAGTATGTGCATACTTTATCTTATCTTTCTCCAACAGCAATATCCGGCCTATTATATTTACGTGTGATAATAGTGTTGATGGAGATAGTTGAGTATGTATTTCAAGGCTCTCTTTTTCGGATAGTACTAGTGCTCAACTAGTACTATGTTGTTGTAGAGAGTCACGTCGTGTCGTATGTGGCACCTGCTAATCACATTCGTGGTGTCTTCCACATTTTCGGCTGCAATTTTGCGGATCCAAGGAGTTAACTGACGTTTTTGTTTACAAGGCATTTATTTATAATCTCCTGTAATTCGATTGCAAATGCATAGCCTTCGAAGGGTGGTGTGGTTATGAGTGAAAGAGAGGCTGCGTTTCATGTCGTTATAGCTGTCTTCTCCAATTCTTCGGCAAATATATCTATACACAATACTTTATTGGCATGCCGAGCATTTGAGTATTCTGAGATATTCTATGAGATATGCTAGTCCAACTGTTTAGTATTGTATGGCAGGTCGTCAGGATGTGAGTACTTCCTGAGGTACTTTCTGCCAAAACGTAGGATGTTATTCACTTCACTTTTCAGTCATATATGTATGTATGCTTCGCTTTTTTCCCTGGGGTACAAATATACGAAGTCCAGTATACCCATCATGACTATCCGTCTTATAAGAGTACACCAGACACAAGCATCACAGCCATATGTGTGCAACGTGATGACCTCATATCAAGATAAAAAAACCGCATGACGTTGTAGGTGGAGTGCAGCTAGAATTTCCTTCAGGTTGTGTAGTCCATCCAGTTCAAAACGTTCCTGAATAAGGGTTGTTTCAGGATGTTAAACGAAACACTCATGTTTCCAGAGGTGAATTACTCAAACTCCAAATCACTCCTCTCAACATATGGGTATGTTGCTCCTCCACAACTTCGGCTCATGATCAGAGATGCACATATCATCTGCCACCAAAGGACATTCTCAAATAGTTCATGTTAAATAACTGATAAGCAAATCTGTGATATTCAACAGAATATTTACTGTAGCCCGTCTTTTACAAGACAAAACATGTATGTATGTATGTATGTATGTATGTATGTATGTACTATGTATGTATGTATGTATGTACTATGTATGTATGTACGTATGTATGTATGTATGTATGTATGTATGTATGTATGTATGTATGTATGTATGTATGTATGTACTATGTATGTATGTATGTATGTATGTATGTATGTATGTACTATGTATGTATGTATGTATGTATGTATGTATGTATGTATGTATGTATGTATGTATGTATTATCTGATAGATTTCTGGCAGGAAATCTTTTATAGGTTTATAAATGCCACCAATTTTTCAACCACTATTACGGTTATATAATTCTAATTTCACTCTTAACTTATTTTAAGTCTAATTTATAATATATTGCACTTTTACCTCTTAAACTCAACCTTGTCCGTCGTATTTCATCTTACTAACCTTGCAACTTCATCATACCCCTTCCTCTTACTATTGTCTATCTAGACATATCATAAAATATGTATTTTCTTATCGTCTCTCGTTTAAGTACAATTGGGGACTTCATATAATATCAGCTTTTCTTATCATTTGTCTCTGGCTATAAATTAAATAAATAATATCATTAAATAGACGTTTTCCAAAATATTTTATTCTCTCTCTCATTCTCTCTCCCTTTCTTCCTCTCTCTCTCTCTCCATCTAAAGTCTACAATGTGACATTTTATACAGTATCGACGTTACTTACCATATTGTCTCTCATCACAATTTAAACAGTTGGTTACAGAATTTATCTCAGTGCCTTTAACAATCACGTAAACAAAAGCAGTTATGCAAAAGCTCATTATACAATAATTGATCAAGATATATTTAATTCTCTCAATTCAGAGATTACTGCCAAGAAAATCTTCTTATATTGTGTATGTTGTATACCGTTCTTTATTATAGATATTTTAACTATGATTATTGAAAATATATTGAAATTTTCCGCTAACTTTGACACATATGAACGTATATATATATAACGGGAAGCTTTATGAAAATAGACAAAAGACGAAGGCAGGTGGAAAACAAACGAACAATTGTATTAGTATGGCGCTCAGGAAATATAAATAAAACAAGTCGTTAACGTTTCGAGCCTACGCTCTTCAACAGAAAGATACACAGAGAGAAAAAAAACACAGAAAGAAGGAGAGAAAAAAATGCGTGCAGTAGCTAACGAATCAACATGGCGATCTGATTTCGGCCAGAGGTCAAAGATCAAACATGAGACGCGAGAGCGAAATAAGGGGAGATAATAGGGTTGATAATATGGTTGAAGGACCAGCTAATAGTGCGTAGGAGGGGTCTGGACGTGTGTATGTATAGGGTTGGTGTATGTATTAGTATGTATAAGGGTGTGTGTGTGTGTGTGTATGAGAGAGTATTAGTGCGTAGGATTGGTGTGGACGTGCGTATGTATGGGGTTGGTGTATGTATTAGTATGTATTAGTATGTATTAGTACGTATTAGTATGTATAAGTGTGTGTGTGTGTGTGTATGAGAGAGTATAAGTGCGTATGAGTGGTCTGGACGTGTGTATGTATAGGGTTGGTGTATGTATTAGTATGTATTAGTATGTATTAGTACGTATTAGTATGTATTAGTTGGTGTATGTATTAGTATGGCACATCATATATGATGTGATGTGTGAAGTCGTGTGGTGTAGTGAGGAGAAGAGGGGGGAGAAGGGGGGAGGAGAGGGGGGAAGAGGAGAGGATGGGGGAGAGAGAGGAGGGGGAGAAGGAAAATAATAGTAAGTAAAAATAATTCATTCACACACACATATAAACAGACAAACACACACACACACACACGAACAAACACACACACACACACACACATATTTAAAAAATCTGACAAAAATACAATAAAACGTTTTACAAAAATATACCAAACAGAAAATTCGTAGCTAATTCCTCAGCAATCAACGCCTAAAACATCATTACAATTTCATGCCTTTAACGTTGATATTGTTCAAGTTGATATTGTTCAGTGGCGAAAAGCCACTGGGAATAGCTAACGAACGCTATATATATATATATATATATATATCATTACAAATAATAGTACGGGATAGCCACCGCCAAGACCAGGTCTTGGCTATGTGGGCCACCCTGCTCGATACCTCGGCCCATTTCTCAATTTGGAGACCTGGTCCAAACCAGACTCCTAGCAACTTAATCGGACGCTCTATCCAACGTCCCACGACGCTGTCAGGAGGCATCGACTTGCCTCTCCAGGTGCCGAGCTGCAAGCCGACTGACTTTTCACGATTAACCTTTGCTCCTGCCACCGTCTCGTATTCCTCAATGCCCTTGCATACTCTCTGTAGGTAATCTATTTCGGTTACGATGATGGTGATATCGCCCGCGTACGCTGAAACCAACTCTCCACAACCTGGCTGTCTGGGGATGTCGCTCAGTTTTCGCAGCAATGGCCCAACAGCCATTACATAGAAAAGCGGGGAGAGTGGACACCCTTTACGAACCAAGCGTTGGATGCTGAACGGCTTGAATAAAAAGCCGTTCACCCGAACTACCGAGTCGATAAATTTCAATGATCCACCTGAGGAAGCCAAGACCCAGGCCGAACTGTGCCAGAACGGACACCAGGTAATGATGGTTCACCCTATCAAAAGCCTTTGATTGGTCTAAATGGATCACTGCCCCTCCCTTGCCAGAATCATTATTAAAACCCTCTACAGTGTACCGTAGAAGATGGAGATTACCTGAATGGTTCTATTAGGGACGGCACATGTATGTGCCTTCCCGATCAAGCCAATCTTTTCGACAACACTTTGGCCAAAATCTTCAACTCTGTGTTTAGCAGAGTGATGGGCCGAAAATTATCAATGCAATCCCTCTTGTTCGGGTCCTTTCTGACAAGCGTCACCATTCCCCGGCGCACAGATCTGCTGTCAGGTCGCGTAGACATTCGCCAGCAGGTGCCCGAGTAAGTCTGGCATACTCTTATACAGTTCATAGGGTAGACCATCCAGTTCCAGCGACTTACCCGCGTTGCAGTCCGCCATAGCCTCAATTACCTCCTCAAGCATGATCTGCCCTTCACAACACTCCGCGTCCTGCCCCGAAAGTTGTGTCCTGCCTCGAAAGTTGTGTCCTGCCCCGAGAGGTCACCCCCACCGAAAAGTTGGGCGAAGTGCTCCGGAAAGACCTCACACATCTCCTCGAGCTCATTTAGCAACTTAGCACGTTGGTTCGTCAAAGATCGTATTGTGCTATCGTTCCACGTTGGTCTTCCACCACTCGAGCCCATCCTGCAGTCTTGATTCCTTCACAACCCAATGCACGAATCCTAGCTCTGACAATGCAACCCTATATTGGGCTTCGGAGTGCTGGTTTAACACCAGTCTCTTGGCCGTCACCTGAGCTGCAGAGCCAGATTCCATTGCTTCCTCTAATTCCTTAGCTAATGCTAATCCCTTCCTAGCCTCTCTAGCCACTAAACCTATGCTGTATCTAATAGACTCAAATTTAATGGCTCGCTTGAGAGCATATCACCATTTGCTATTAATAACAGATCGGGCTAATGGCCTCTGAATCAATAACTTAGTCCGGTCTCTGCACTCCTTAATCGCAAAAAATGGACGTATTAAGTTTTTAGTAGCCGGATCCTCTATTATATAACTTATCTATGTCGAGCGTACATGTGACCGTTTTATGATCACTGTAGCTGACCGGGAAAAACTGTGGACACCTAACAATATCCTTATCTGCTTTTCTAATAAACACCCTATCTAGGTATGACCTGGAAGATCCGTCGCTGTTTGACTATGTCCACAATGGAACGTTCGGAAATTCCAGCCTATAAGGATCTGGTAGCTCAAAGTTCCAGGAAGCAAGGATTACCTCTTCTATCAGAATACGAGCCACCATCATCTACACGTGCGTCGCAGATTGTGTATAGTCTCCTAGCACAACTAGAGAATGTGATGTACCGAGAAACATCTCCAGGTTCTGAAAATATTCACTTTGCCCGTTTTCAGTGGGTGCATAAATTGCAACAAGTCTGATAATCTTACCACGACTTAGCGTCAAATCCACGACGATCAGCTTACCTTCTGGGTTTGAAAAAATTAACTTTTTCTCAGAAACCCGGTTTCATTTTAACAGGACCAACACCCCCTCTCCCTAGCAGGAAAAAAAAACTCTTGTAGCCATCAAATTGTGGGAGGAGATCTCTTGGCCCCATTACCGGTTTTCCATAGCAACAATGGCATCAAAATTGCGTGACCTAATATCATTAAGGAAGCGACCTTGCTTCCAGCTTGACCCCAGGCCACGCACATTCAAACAACCAACATGAATACAAGCCATCTACTTACCTTCGCATCGGTGGCATTCGGTCTTTTCTTTTTCCTTTATACGGGCTCGTGGGGTGGTTTTACATAGGTCCTCGTCCATGGACTTACTGAAGTCCAATCTCGGAGGGCCTATATCTGTAGGAAAATAGGATTTTAATACTCTGAGATTTGTATTGTCTATGTAGCATACTAAAATTCCTTCCCTAAGTTTTGTATAGTGTTCTTTGTATATTTTTGCTGTTCGGATATTTTTAATACGTGTTGACAATTGTTCATTCTTGGCAATTGTTGCCACTAATAATAGTTTGGTTTGCCAGTATTTTCTGGGACTGGAGGGGACGGATGATTTTCCTGGGCTGAGCAGAGGAGATGTACGGGGGAGAGGGTATCAGGACTGGCGGAAGGGAATGGGAGAGGTGTAATATCAGGCTGAAGGGGAGGGAGAGGAGGATATTAGGGCTGGAAGAGGGGATATTGCTGTTTTCTTGGTGAATAGTGGTGGGGAGTGGAGGCGCAATGGCCCAGCGCAATGGTCGTAGGATCGCGGTTTCGATTTCCAGACCGGGCGTTGTGAGTGTTTATTGAGCGAAAACACCTAAAGCTCCACGAGGCTCCGGCAGGGGATGGTGGTGATGGACTGCTTTCATCCAGTGGTGGGGAGGGGTAGTTTGAATTTCGCGTGTATCTGCTGAGGGAGCTTTTTTCTTGTTCGTGCTGGGTGTGGAGGGGGTGGGATTGGGGTTCTTCCTTTTGGGTACTTTTTTTTCTTTTTACTGTCGACCAACCGTCTTCACTCCCAGCTAGTTGAGTGTTTTCATTGCTTGGAGACTGCTGGTCAGTCTTCTGTGTCTCTCCCTCTTCCTTTTGGGCCGTCTCCACCTTACGGGTAGGACAGTTTTTCCGAATGTGGCCCTTCTCTCCACATTCGAAGCACTGGGGTCTTCTCACCTCCACCATTACTCGTAAGGTGGTTTCTTCTCCGAGGTGTATATTTTCCACGATCCTTTCTAGGGTCTGTGGCGCCGCTTGGATGATGACCTCAAGTTCTGCTGGTAGACTTTTGAAGCCTCCAGTATTGTTATTTCTTCTTCAAGCCCCATTAGTAGCGCTGAGTATAGCCATGTGACGTCAATTCCTGGGGGAATCTCTTGTAATCTTTGATGCGCGCCTGCCTAAGTATGTTGGCAGCAACACAATGTCTGTGGTTCTCAAAGGTTTCACTGAGTGTGTTTTAGTATTCTCTTCGCTCTTGAAATAAACTACTACGGTTGCAAAACGTTTCCCTCTGGTCAGGTACTCAATGTCCTGCCAGATCGGTTGCAGGCATTTTTCTATTTCTTTATTTGGTGCTTTGTCGATGTTTTTGTCTTTTATTACTAGGGCTTTAAACACAATTAATTTCTTGGCATTTTCTCTATGATTTCGCTCGGGAGGGTGGCTTTTATGTCGTATCCCTCCTTCGAAAACATGTTTTGGTGCTGCATTAGCACACTTCGTTCTATAAACAATTTTTCGTCTTTGACTCCTGCCACAGCTGCAAAGTTTATCTTTTTGGGCTGTTCAACAAGTTTCTTTGCCGTTGGCATGCTTAACATTTCATTCATTTTATCACAGTTTTTTTTCCTCTTCAGAGGAAGTATTTATTTGTAACAAAATTTGCTGAAAAACACCACAAAACTACATAATTCCTCCCTTACCCACCCAATCACCGAGGGGAATAGTAGTTCACACCGTCTTCCACACGCAGAACGCTATTAATAACAGCACAACAAGGAAAGCAATTCAGTAACAACAATTTCAACACTAACCTTCAAGGAAGTATTCACAAGTCACAATACCTATTTCTTTATTACCCACAATGGGCTAAACACAGAGGGGACAAAAAAGGACAGACATAGGTATTAAGTCGATTACATCGACCCCAGTGCGTAAATGGTACTTAATTTATCGACCTAGAAAGGATGAAAGGCAAAGTCGACCTCGGCGGAATTTGAACTCACAACGTAACGACAGACGAAATACGGCTACGCTTGTTTCGCCCGGCGTGCTAACGTTTCTGCCAGCTCGCCACCATACTACATCTAAATTAAGGAGTTTAAATCAGCATTTTCACTTAAAAGATATAAATATTGAAAACTATTAAAACAAATATATCCTAATAAAATTATTCTACTTATAACAAAACACCACGTGCTGCAGGTAAATTAAGAGACTATACTTATGTCTTAGCCCCTTGCTGCCAAAAGACTAAAAAGACCGTTATATATTTGTTGGCTGTACTCAATACTAACTGCCCAACAGACTGAGCAACTACCCAACGGAAGTGACGTTTAATATAACAGTGATTGACAGTCAACCCCCAAAACGTCTAAACATTAATCCTACCTGAAGTAATAACTAACATTTCTTACAGTTTGGGTCCCAGCTGTAAACCAGAAGTTATTCCATATTTTCTCACAATTTCAATGTTTCCCGAAGCAATGGTTAATGCATTTAACCAATCTTTTAGCATTCTAAACTTGTATTTCCACGTGCACCTTTCACATATAAACCCCACCCCCAAACTTCCGACTTTATTATTCTATTATTTTAAAGAGGAATTCTACGATCCGACCAAAGCAACGATGTAGTGCAAAAATTAAAACTGCTTTATTATAAATATTAGTCACGATATTAGTCTACAGTAACTACGTTAACATCTAAATAGTTAACCGCATTTACGGAGTCACTATTTGTAGTCACTTCGAGATCTATAGGATATACATTTTTTCCAGGCAAAAATTCAAAATACCTTAGCTATGAATAAAGAATATCATCGATATGTCATCAGCACTCACTGTTGCTTCCAGCCTGAACGGCAACGTTTTCTTTCTCTGCTTTACATTCAGACGGTTAAGATCCGAAACATATTTTCTTTTCTTTGTATGTAAACTTTTTAAGCATCTCCCTGAAGTCTTCTGGGAGCTAGTTTTTCCCAAAATTCTTTAGAGTTCTTTGTGCTTCATTCCATTAAATTGACATTCTGCCTAACTGAACACCATTCTCTTTACTGAAAATATAAACTGTATAAGGAATTATTTAAATATGAACACACAGTATCATTTTTTTCTATTCTAATTTTAACGATACATTTCAGATTATTCCTAAAAAGTCATTATTTATTTATAAAATGTCTTAAATTGGTATTCAAAATGGTAATATTGCTTCTTGTCTTTGGATGCTTTGCTCATTTATCATAAACTGCAATTTATTATCTTAAATTTTGCGTGACACAGGAACGTTTGCTGTGGAATTGTTTATTTTTAAGTGTGAGAAACATGAACTAGAAGATACTAATCATATTTTTGTGAAATCACGTGTACAAACAAACCAGTCCTAAATTTGTAGTAATATTTATTGCTTTTGATTGTTTGAAGGCATGTATTGAATCGACTTGAGTCAATTATTGCGTTACAATGTTAAGAATGTCATATGGAAGGTGATGCAAACTTTCAGACGAGTCGTTTACCAGAAACATCGAATAACACTTTAAAGCTGTTATTTCTATTCTCTCTAACCAATTACTTACATAACTACATGTGTGAATCTATATGTAAACACACACAAAGCAAATACTTGGTCATATTAGAGGTTCGTTGAATAGACATGCTACACTCTCTGATGTCATGTTCAATAATGACTTCTATCAAAGCAAAAAAAAAGTGTCAGAATATTTGTATTTGAGTAAGGAAAAAGACTGCTTGGCGTCCATGTTATTAGAGATGAAGCTAAACTACCATTAACAATACATCCAAATGTATTGGTAAACATCAAGGGCAAATCTCATCTGTATATTAAAATGCAGTGGTGATAAACTGTTATATCAAATCATGCCAAAGTTAAGATATTAAGAAAGTCTTGATAATCCAGCTACCAGAACGTTGTAGAAGGAGAAGGATTTCACCAGAAATAAAAACGTACAAGTGACTAACTTCAAAGATACATGTGACGGTATCTATGTAGTTCTATTATGCAGCATCTTATACTATTTTCATATTCACCTTGTTTTGAATAAATTTCATGTTTTAATATACATCTTCCCACGTTCCCAACTATAAAAACTAGTTAAGTATGAGATGACAGAGAAAACATATGGAGCAGCTACCTTAATATGAAGTTATTTAATAATGATATGACTTGTATTTTATTTTGGTTATCGAGTTTTCTAATTCAAAAATCGCTGCTGGGGCTAATTTGAAAAAACAGATTTTAATGTTTTCCAAAGAATATGATGAGATGTAATTACGCAGTAGCTGCACGCAAAATTTATACTAATATCATTTGTTTCGATACGAGGACAATTCTCTTATAGAAAAGCACATAGTTAATTGAAGTGACCTCAATTATATTTACGTCTCCTGATTTTATGATCTGCGTAAAAAAATAACTACAGTGTAAACCCATTAGATATGAGCTGAGATTTGAAGAAAATACTAAATACTGTTTATGCGTTTCATTCACTGTCATTCCATTTCCATTAACTCGCCACAGTTACAAAAATGACAAGCACCAGGTACCGACAGCATTTTTATCCAACGCCTTCAGTATATCTAAACTGCCCGATTTCCAACTAAATTCAGATCTACATTCAGTTCTCACTTTAATGTATAGCATGAGGTGAAAGTTGTCTCGAATTGATCGCCCAGAAAGAAACAAAAACGCCTTGGTTGAATATTGCAAGCATTCGAACGAACTCTGAGTTAGGGGATACTTTCCTCCCTTCCATCGGCATCACAGGGCCTGTAATGGGTCATTACCATTGGATTTCTCTCCTGAATAAAAAGTAATATTTGTTTGGTGCAACAAATTTTCCAACCTCACTTTAGCTTATTTAGATAAAATTGTCAACTCGGCAGTTTTCACTAAAATTATCTGCTGTGTCTCCGTCATTAATGTTTTTCATTAAAAGCACAACTATGCACTGGCGTACACCACTGGCGGTGTTCCAAATTCGCTGCTATTTACTGTACACATGAAACAAAGACTGAGCAGACAAGTCTGATATGCTCTAATGGATTTTGTTGAACAGAGCTGACGATTTTCCTCTCAAACATCCAGTCAGTAATTTCACAAACTAAAATGTTGTTATTGGTCATTGTACCACTTCACCTCCGCTGTGGACCAGTAAATTCCTCCTCCCAAATAGTGTGGTAGTCTGGTAAAATTTGTAAAGGCTACCCCAAGTGTTTGATATAGGACGCCACGCACGTCTTTTCCTAACTATTAAAAAAAGAACAGTATTATGGCTTTGTTGCCGTATGATAGCCATTGCTTTTTGAGTTGCTGCGACTGACACATACCGATCATAAAAACGTCCTTGACTTTGACATGGTTGTTATATTGCAGCTGAATTTTTTTTTGACAAAATTACATTTGTCATTAATGCCACTGTTGCTGCTGTTGTTGTCACAGTCAATTATCATCAGTCTTACACTGAGATTCTCATTGTAGCCATTTAGTTTTGCTAATGATGTTATTTTGCTTCAAGCTGCTCTGTTTTTTGACTGACGATCATCAGTACATACACTGATATTTTATTAGCATTTTATCTTGCCTCTCATATTCTGCATTAGCATTTTAATCTGATTTATTTTTGTCAATCTATAAAATTTAGTTTTGACCATAGTTTAAACATTTTGAAAATAATGTTTAGTCTTTATAGTTTTTGAGTTTTGACTCAAATTGGTCAAAAAAAAATTTATTGGTAAAAAAGCAGTTACTGTAAAAAGAGTGGACTAACACAGGAAAAATAATATTCTTAATTAGTTGAGCTTGAAAAACCGCGGGATAAGAAGAGAAAACAATATATTGCAACAGAACTTGAAATTTGAATTTAAATAATATACCCATCAGAAACGTTAGGATCAAAAACAAAAGGGGAAAAAATTTACAGGAAAGATTAAGTTGTCCTTCAGAAGCGTATTAGTAGCTGAACTAGGGCTTAGATGAACTTGATGAAAAGAAACAATAACAAAACAGGGTAATTAGGGAAAGAAAGGGTTACAACTGCAGTTACTTGGATAGTTCAACAGACACATCAAGAAAGAGAAACAGTCGCAAATCCATGTGAGAGTGGCTCCGAAATTGAAACATAAAGAAAGTTACATTTGTTTGTTGCTGTTCAAGATGAAGCTTTAAGTGTAAGTTCCGTGAGCAAAGGTTTATTGCTCACTGAGCAATGGTATTATTCTACCGTTTCAACGAATTAGACAGTATCACTAACAGTACATTTGCACGAATTAATAATAATAATAATAATAATAATAATAAAATAATAATAATAATATAATAATAATAATAATGATAATAATAATAATAATAATAATAAATGGATAAATTGCTAGAGAAAGAAATGAAAATGGATAAATTGATGGAGAAATAAATGACAGAAAAAATTAAGGTGGAATACTTGCGCAGACTGTGACTGATCCTTAAATCGAAATTAAATGGACGGAATAAGATAAAAGCTATCAACAACTGGGCAGTTTCACTCCTTAGATATGGAGTAGGGGTAATCGCATGGACAGTAGACGAACTAAACAGCTTAGACAGAAAGACAAGGAAGTTGCTAACTAGATATGGGACACTCCATCCAAAAAGTGACACAGACAGACTGTATGTACCAAGAAAACGAGGGGGAAGAGGACTTATTGGATGCGAACACAGCATTAGAGCAGAAGAAAACAACATAGCATGGTATGTAAAAAATGCCACAGAACCGCTATTATTAGAAGTAGGAAGGTCAGGCTTGTGTAGGATGAAAGATTGCAAAGATAAAGCACTATACAAGGAATTGAAAACGAATGGAACTGAAAATAGGTGGGTAAAGAAAAGAATGCATGGGCAATTTCATAGGGATGTTGAAGATAAGACAGACAGAAAAAAGGATGGCTGTGGATGACTAAAAGTGATTTAAAACCGGAAACGGAGGCTCTAATTTGTGCTGCCCAAGAACAAGCACTAAGAACAAACTACATAAAATACAGAATAGACAACACAGCAGAATGTGATAAGTGCAGAATCTGTGGACAAAACGGCGAAACTATATGGCATATTACCAGTCAATGTACTCCACTAGCCCAGAAGGAATGTAAGAGACGCCATGACAATATAGCCAGGCTTGTCCATTGGACACTCTGCAACAAGTACGGACATGACAGAGCAAAAAATTGGTATGACCACAAACCTGAAGGCCTCATCGAAAATAGAAATGCTAAGATACTATACGATTTTATAATTCAGTGCGACCATGAGATAGGGAGACTAGGAAGCCGGACATAGTCTTAATTGAGAATGAAAACATACTATGCTAGATCATAGATATAGCATGCTCAACTGACAACAGCGTATGCGATAAGGAAGAAAAAAGTTGAAAGATATGACAGGTTAGCTTGGAAAGTTAAGCAGCTATAGTCGAGGAAAAATATAGCAATAGTAACAATAATCGTCGGAGCTCTGGAAACAGTGAGCAAAAATCTCGAGAAGTACGTGGAACAAATTGCGGCTGAAATAATGGTGGAGCACTTTCAGAAAATAGCACTGCTTGGAACCACTCCAATAGTCTGGAAGGTGCTCGAAAAATAAGAGGTGTTACCTTAGTTCACTGGTAATGAACAGCTGACACTGTAGTACATCTCTAGCGTTAGAAGCTGTACAAAGGCAATAATAATAATAATAATAATAATAATAATAATAATAATAATATAATAGTAATAATAATAATAATAATGATGATGATGATAATATTAATAATAATAATAATAATATTCATCATGCCCGTTTGATCCTAGGATCGTAAAGAAAGAGGAAAACAACAAAAAACAATCAATCCCTCAAAATTTGAAATAGAAAGAATTTGTAACATGCGAACAGTAAAGATAGTTCCTATAATGATTGGTGCGTTGGGAGTAGTAAGCCAAGATATAGACAAATGACAGAGGGAGATTGAAATTAAATGCCCGGTAGAGAGCCTACAGAAAGTTTGTCTCTTAGGAACAGCAAGGATTATCAGGAGGGTTCTAAGCACTTGAAACTGCTGAAAACTTGTGGATACCTAAGGTTACTGGTAGTAGCCTGCTATCCACATAATTCCTACCAGGAAAAAGACCGAACCTGAGCCAAACCAAAATAACAACAACAACAACAACAACAACAATAATAATAATAATAATAATAATATTTTTAAAGGGTTGACGTAACTCTTCACAAAAGTAATTTGACAATGCGAAGAGCGTGATGCGACTGCTATAGATATTTTATTGGATTAAACGATTTTTCAACAGCTCGCCTGCGTTTGTCGAGTTTAAAATGAAAAGTGATACACAAAATTTTAAAATTATATGAACGCAAAAAATTCTGCATCCCCATGTTGACAGAATCAGTCTTCAATTATCAATTTACAAGTGACAAATGGAAAAAGAAAGAAAAAAGGTAAAAGAAGAAAAAAAGATTATTTAGTCCAACAGTTTTGTGTAAATATGATGAAATTTCTCGTCATTTTATTCATTCCTCCAGTGTGTGATACTAAAAACTTACAAACATATTTGTCCTCATGCATTTTGAGGACTGAAAGTGAAATAAATTCAGAATATTTTCTGAGAATATGCGCTTTTAAGTCTTTTTCAAAATTGTAGCGACAAATAAAACAAGTATTCTTGTTTGGCGTCTTGCTCTTAACTTCTCTAACGTTTTAGTGTGTCTCAATTCACTTTCGCTGTTCACGATAGAACCAAATTCCAGGATATCTTGAGGAATAACACTATTGTCCTCTCTTGAATGGAATACTTAGTCACTTAGCAGACGAATTCAATCAGTAATGTTGTTCAGATAATAAACCGCCAACACGACCATGTATCGGAAAAGATAAATTGGCGTCCATCATATGCCAAAAATATACATGGAAAGTACCTGTGTACATATATATATATATATATATATATATATATATATATATATATATATATATATCATATTTCTATACGAAAAATATATATAGTCTAATGACTAACTCGTCTTTTGTGCTAGGCCACTGGTAATAATAATTTATTTTATTACCCTACTTGATTATGTTTATATATATATATATATATATATATATATATATATATATATATATATATATAATATATATATATATATATATGGATGACAGCACTCCGTCGGTTACGACGACGAGGGTTCCGCTTGATCCGATCAACGGAACAGCCTGCTCGTGAAATTAACGTGTAAGTGGCTGAGCACTCCACAGACACGTGCACCCTTAACGTAGTTCTCGGGGATATTCAGCGTGACACAGAGAGTGACAAGGCCGGCCCTTTGAAATACAGGTACAACAGAAACAGGAAGTAAGAGTGAGAGAAAGTTGTGGTGAAAGAGTACAGCAGGGATCACCATCATCCCCTGCCGGAGCCTCGTGGAACTTTAGGTGTTTTCGCTCAATAAACACTCACAACGCCCGGTCTGGGAATCGAAACCGCGATCCTACGACTGCGAGTCCGCTGCCCTAACCACTGGGCCATTGCACCTCCACATATATATATATATATATATATATATACATATAAAAGGAATGACCACTAAGTGGACATCCATGATGCTAGAAGTAGACCCCCTATGGTCTTACTACTAAGAAAGTATTGTTCTCAGGAACCTGCCGCCCTAGAGGTAGTTGTGGTAACAGTAGTATTAATTGTTATATTAGGAATAAAAAAGATTACTAGAAAGCTCAAAGCAGTTAACATTGTAGGATGCAGCTTCATGTCTAATAATTTAACGAATGTAGCACAATAACGCCGCTTTAATAAAAACAATGGTTTCAAATTTTGCCATAAGGGCAGCCATTTTGGGGAGGGGTGTGTCGATTACATCGACTTCAGTAATCAACTGGTACTTAGTTTATCAACCTCGAAAAGATGAAAGCAAAGTCAACCTTGGCGGATTTTGAACTCAGAACGTAGCGACGGGCGAAATATCGCTAAGCATTTTGTCGAGCTTGCTAACAATTCTACTAGCCGGCCACCGCCTTAATAATAATAATAATAATAATAATAATAATAATAATGATAATAATAATAATAATAATAATAATTATTATTATTATAATGATGATAATAATAATAAGAGTCTCAAATTTTGCTACAAGTGCAGTCATTTTGGGGAGGGGATGTGTCGATTACATCGACTCCAGTGTTCAACTGGTACTTAGGTTATCGACCCTGAATGGATGAAAGGTAAAGTCAACCTCGGCGGTATTTAGACTGAGAACGTAACGACGGGCGAAATACGGCTAAGCATTTGATCCAGCGCGCTAACGATTCTGCCAGCTCGCCGCCTTTATAATAATAATGATAATAATAATAATAATAATAATAATAATAATAATAATAAAATAATAATAATAATAATAATAATAATGATGATGATGATGATGATGATGATGATGATATGATGATGACGATGATGATGATGATAATAATAATAATAATAATAATAATAATAATAATAATAATGATCATGTTGTCTCCAAGTGCAGTCTTCTAGAGCCTACAGAGTATCTCAACAGGCATGATAGAGCTGCACAATATATTCCCTGGGTAATCTGCAAAAACCTGGATTTGCCCCATGAAAAAAACTGGTGGCAACACAAACCACCTCCAGTGCTTGAAAATGACCACTTCTCACTCCTCTGGAACTTCCCCATTCAAACTGACAGAAAGATAAATGCAAATAGGCCAGACATCATATTGAAAGACTTCAAACAAAGAACATGCCTCCTCATTGATATAACTGTCCCAATCGATATAAACGTATCTGTCAAGACCTACCAAAAACTGAGCAAATATAAAGATCTTGAAATAGAAATCAGCAAAATGTGGAACCTGAAGACTAAAACAATACCCATTGTCATAGGTGCCCTGGGAATGAGAGCAAAAGGGGCTGATCGCTACCTAGCTCAGATACCAGGAAACCCCAAAATGGCAGAAATTCAAAAGATAGTGCTCATGGGAACTGCTCATATCCTACGCAAAATACTTTCTATGTAATCTCAAGTTTTAATTTTGGGTTTTTTTGACATCCACTAGTACAACACTAAATACAAAACCAAATATATGGCACACTAGGCATAACAACATCACGAACTTCCAACCTGTTGTCTCTTGAGGTCTCTGGGTGAGACTTGGAGCCAACTTGTACAAATACAAAGCAAAAGTTAAACATAGAATAATAATAACAATAATAATAATAATAATAATAATAATAATAATAATAATAATAATAATAATAATAATAATAATAATATAAAAAATAAAATAATCAAAGAACTGAAAACCACAGAGCTCAAAATGGACCAACGACCATACCTCCCAATAATCAAAATAAACGAAATAACAACACCTATTATAAACAGCATAAACCTAGCCGTCACTGAACTGATAGCCACTGAATAAAAAAAAAGTGATATCACTGAGCTAAATAACCTAATATACGCAGCAGCCACTGCAGCCACAAAAGAAGCTGGATACTCACCCAAACCCGCCCAAACAGGAGTACCACCACCCAAACAAACCCTGTGGATAAATAACATCCAAAGCAAAATAAAAAAAATTAGAAAAGACCTGTCGATTCTTAATGAAATCAGCAAACAATCAACGCTACTGAGCAACAAAAAGAGAACGAAAACACTCCGCAAATATAACATCACAGAGAAAGATTTGCCTGAAATAAAAGAAAAGCTGAAGCAAGATATCCTTGCCAAAGCACAAAGGATCCGTACAAGAAACGCCAACGCTTCTTTGAAGAAAACAAAAAGTTCAACTCCAACCTCCAAAAGTTCTACCAAGAACTGGGCAAAAATAAAATAGAAGTCACTGCAGCACCAACGGCAGAAGAATTGGAAGAATTCTGGAGAGAAATATGGTCGGCGAACGAACCACCAAAAAAAGGAGTATCAAAATAACAAGCTCGGACCCCCATAACAACTGAAGAGGTCACCCAGGCACTGCAAAGACTAAGCAACTGGAAGGCACCTGGGCATGACAAGATCCCCAACTTCTGGTTGAAATATCTAACAGGAATGCACAAAAAGCTGGCTGAAAACTTTAACAACGTACTAGCAGAGCCAGAGACAATGCCTGAATGGCTCACGAAGGGGAAAACCATCTTAATTCCCAAATCAAATGAAACAGAAAAACCAGAAAACTACAGACCAATAACCTGCCTCCCTACTATGTTCAAGGCATTTACTGCAGTGATATCACAAAGGCTGAACAAGCACCTGGACGAAAACAAACTGTTCCCAGAAGAGCAGAAAGGATGCCGCAAAGGCTCATATGGCTGTAAAGATCAACTAATGATTAATAAAGCCATAACTGAAGACAGCCACAGAAAGAAGAAAGGCCTCAGTATGGCCTGGATCGACTACAAAAAGGCGTTTGATAGCATCCCCCACACATGGATCCTCGAAACACTAGCCATTAACAAAGTAGCACCAACAATCATAAAATTCATAGAGCACTCTATGAATAAATGGCAAACAGTCCTACACCTCCAAACCAAAGAGGGACTCATGAAAACCAAAGACATCCCCATTAGAAGAGGAATATTCCAGGGAGACACGCTCTCTCCACTCCTTTTCTGCTTGGCACTGTCACCTCTATCTGATATGCTAAATATAACTGGATGCGGATATAAATGTTACGGCAAAACGATCAGCCACCTTTTATATATGGATGACCTAAAACTATACGCTGCAAATGACAAACAGCTGGAAACACTATTAAAGACAGTTCATGGATTTACCAAAGAAATAGATATGAAATTTGGATAAGAAAAATGCGCCAAAGTAACCACGAAAAGAGGAAAACTAGTTAAGAGTAACAACATCACACTAGATAAAACCAATGAAATAAAAGAATTAGACCAAAGCCAAACTTACAAATACTTAGGAATCCATGAACTAGATAAGACACAACACACACAAATGAAAGAGAAAATAAAAAAGAATATTATAGACGAGTTAGATCAATACTAAACACAGAGCTCAATGCTAAAAACAAGATAATAGGTATCAACACTTTAGCTGTCCCAGTTATAAGTTACAGCTACAATATCCTTAACTGGACACGAAATGAACTGACCAAAATAGATAGGAAAACAAGAAAAATAATGACAGGATCTAGGATGAATCACCCAAAATCTGACATAGAAAGACTATATATACAACGTATAGAAGGTGGTAGAGGCCTTATACAGCTGGAAAACTACTATAAAATAACCACCATAGGACTGCAAAAATATCTACTTCAGAAGAAAGGAAAACTGATACAAATAGCGGCAAAACACGAGCAAAACAAAAAACTGTTCTCAGTATTTAAGGAAGCTGACAAATACAAACAAGAAATCATACCACCTAATAAACATGAAGAAGAAGAAGAAGATGGAGAAACAACAAAAGCTATAAAACAAATGAAATCCAAACTAAAAATAGAACAGCAACGAACCATGATAAAACGATGGCAAGAAAAGCCCCTTCATGGTAAATACTGGACTAAACTAAACGCAAAAGAAATAGACAAAGAAAAGTCCCAGCAATGGTTGAGAAGCTCAGGACTCAAAGCAGAAACAGAGGGATTTTTAATTGCAGCACAAGACCAAAGCCTCCCCACCAGAAATTACCAAAAACATGTAATGAAAAGAAATATTACAAGTAACTGCAGAATATGTGGAGATGGACAAGAAACAATAAATCATATTATCTCTAGCTGCCCAGTCCTGGCTAAGAAGGAATATATTCACAGACATGACAGAGTTGGAACCTACATACATTGGAAGCTATGCCAACATTATGGAATAACAACAGAAAAAAGATGGTATAGGCACACACCAGAAAAGGTCACAGAAAACGAGAAAGCAACCATACTATGGGATATGCCGATACACACAGACAGAGAAATTAAGGCCAACAGACCAGATATAGTTGTCAGAGACCATGAAGAAAAAAATGCTTTCTAATTGATGTATCAATACGGCTGATGACAACGTGTCTCTAAAAGAAATGGAGAAACTCTCAAAATACAAAGACCTGGAAATAGAGGTAACTAGAATGTGGAATCTGAAAACAGAAACAATTCTATCATAGTAGGTGCATTAGGCATGATAAAAAGATATTCAGACAAATACATAACAAAAACACCAGGACTTACAAACACATATAACATACAGAAAATTGCACTACTAGGCACTGCACACATCCTACGCAGAACACTTTCCATACAATAACCATCAGAGCATCACAACAAATCACAGCACATACCCAAGGCACACAGAGCTGCGCTCGGTAGTGAAGTGAAAGCACGCTATAAAAATAAAACTACTGAATAATAATAATAATAATAATAATAATAATAATAATAATAATAATAATAATAATAATAATTAATAATCTTTTCTACTCTAAGCACAAGGTCTGAATTTTTTGGGAAAGGAATAGTCGATTACATTGACTCCAGTGCTTAACTGGTACTTAATTTAGCGATCCTGAAAGAATGAATGGCAAAGCTGACCTCGGCGGAATTTTAACTCAGGACGTTGCGAAAGTCGAGAAATTCAGCCAAGAGTTCGCACAGCGTACTAAAGATTTTGCCAGCTCGCTGCCATGATAATAATGGTTTCAAATTTTGTCACAAGGGCTGCAATTTGGAGGGAGAGGATGAGTCAATTACATTACATCCGCCACAGTGTTCAACTGGTACTCATTTTACCGATCCCAAAAAGGATGAAAGGTAAAGTCGACCTCGACAGAATTTGAAGTGAGAACGTAGCGACGGGTGAAATACTGCTAAGCATTTAGTCCGGCGCGCTAACGATCCTGCTAACTCATCGCCTTAATAATAATAATAATAATAATGATAATAATATAATAATAATAATAATGCCCTGATGCAGTACAGGCAGTGGCTCTATGGCTTCTGATCTTAACTGATTGGAAGTTATCATGTACATGTTTTGTCTTGGTATAAAAGATGGGACAGCAAATATTCTGCTCAATACCACAGATTTGCTTGTCAGTTGTGACCTTAACCAGTTGAGCATGTCCCTTAGTGGCTGACGATATGTGCATCTCTGATCACGAACAGAAGTGTGGGGGGCATCATAGCCATGTGTTGAGAGGGATTCTTTGGGTTTGAATAGTTCACCTCTGGAAACATGGGTGGTTCTTTCAACATCCTTTAACAACCCTTATTCAGAGACCGTTTGCGGGATGGGCTACTCAACCAAGAAGAAAATTCTAACTGGGCCCACCTGCAAGGTCATGTGGTTTATCTTGATATGAGATCACCATGTCGCGCACATATGGTGTGATGCATGTGCCTGGTGTACCTTTATCAGACGGGTAGTCATGATGGCTATATTGGGCTTCGTATATTTACCCCAGTGTCACTTTGATGGCATGAACTGCTCTCTCACTCAATAATAATAATAATAATAATAATAATGATAATGTTTCTAATATGGACACATGACTAATGTAGCGGAAATGTGTCAGGCGATGCAATTGATCCCCGTAATTAAGCAGTGCTTCTTTCTCTCAACCAGAAAGGCGGGGATGGGATCGAAGGCAAAGTTGATCTTCAGTGGATTTGCACTCAGAATGTATAGAGCGGGAGACAGTTTTCCCGATGCTGTTGCCATTCTGTCAATCCTTCAATTACTCACATCAGTACAAGGTCTGAAATTTGAATAAATAGCCTATAAAAGTTAATAACAGCAACTGCATATTTAGAAAACAGCATGCTTGTGCATGTGATTTTACGCAAATCCAGTTAGAATTTTTTGATTGAAGTTCACCTTTCGCACATTTAAAACGAACATTTGGATATCAAGACTTCGTGACACACACAGTGTATGATAAACGATTGAAATTTATGATAAATGAGGCAAAAGCCTCCAACACAAGATGCGCTTTACGCTGCATTATTAGAAATCTGTACATCATACTTGGCAGCAAGCTCTTTGCAATATATACTAAATATAAAATGGACATTAAAGATAAAAGAAAACAGCGTAAATTTTGCATGCTCATTTATTTACTTCCATATATAGTATTACCCTTTACTTATTTCAGTCATTGGACTGTGGCCATGCTGGAGCACCGCCTTGAAGGGTTTAGTCGAAAAAATCGATTCTATGTACTTATTTTAAAACTTGATATTTATTCTATCGGTCTCTTTTGGTGGAACTGCAAACCTGTGTTGGTTTGTTTATACGGACGTAAACACAGTATCACCGGTTCGCAATAGGTGGTTGGGGATAAGCAATACACAAAGACATACATGTTATATATATCAATTATATATACAGTTATCGGCAAATGCTGCAAACTGGCAGAATCATTAGCTCGCCGGGCAAAATGCTTAGCGACAAATGCTTAGTTCAAATTCTACCACGGTCGACTTTTCTTTTCATTCTCCCTGGGATGATAAAATAAGTATCAGTTGAGAACTGAGGTCGAAGTAATCGACTTACTCTTCCCCCACCCGCTGGCCTTGTGCAAAAATTTTAAACAAATCTATACAGTTACAAAAGAGTTACTAATAGTTTCATGCTTTACGATACAATAAATTGGCAGGTTTATAAAACATGTCATGAAATCTTTCAGTCTCATTTAATACGTTAGATGCATTAAAAATACATCAGAACGATGGACTTTGAGAAGCATGAGACGAAACGAGAAAAAAAAACACACGGAGAACGTTAATGTAAGAAGTAAAACGAGGAGACAGGAGAGAAAAGTAGGAAAACCAAGATCCTCGTCCTCTTTGACAGCAGAATTTATAATTCATGTAGCTGATGCAGAATAATATGATAGAAAGGAGGCCAAAGTTTGTGAGATAGCTACTCAATTTGGAGTGGGTGGTGTCTTCCAGTTCGACAAAAAAAAGTAATAATCTGTCCACAAACATCCATTTTCTAAACATTTCTAATCTGGAATTAAGCAGTGCGGTAGAATTCTTGGACCTAAGCAACTTACCACACGGCTACAGCAAGTTCATATTTTGGAGTACTTGTATGGTGGAAAGTATGTACGTATAGTTAACCCGCATTGAATTACTGTATTGCGTAGTGTTGTTGTTTCGTATAAATATTATCTTTGTTTATTTTGTGCTCCAAAAGCGCACATATCATAAAACTCCTTTTATATTAAGCTATTATGTGCCATTAGAACAAAAATTATTTCAAACTGTGTCTGCAGTCTACGGAAAATTAGATAGTAATACTGATAGAAAGAACTATGAGCAAAATTGGTACATTTGCTACCAAATTCCTAGATGGCTTAACAAAAAAGGAGCTAGATAATCTCACTAACTTTGAAGTGAAAACGAGTAACTTTTATGGAATTCCTAAAATCTGTAAATCCAAACAGATTAACGACAGTTAAAAGACCTCCATACTCCATATATAAAGATTTCTTAACCACCTGATCTCAAATTGCATCCTTTTGTTCGAGGAACCAAAAATTAAGCAACTTGCTTGACATAGTTTTAAAACTTTTATGCAGATTGTTTCCTAGTTTCATTAGAGATGATATGGACTTCTTAAACCATATCCCTGAATGGGTAGATAAAGAGATAGAACTAATTAGCTTTGGCATAACTAGTCTCTACACGAATATCCACCATGTAGATTGGCTAGAAGCAGTATAATTCTTGATAAACAAACATCGACAAAGATTTCAGAATTTATACTTGAAAGTTCAGAGATAGTACTGGAAACCAACTACAACTTCATTGATAATCAATATTATCTACAAATACAAGGCACTGCAATGGGGCCGAAAGTCGCACCAACGTTTGCTACACTAGTAATGAGGTATCTAAAAGAAAAAAATCTACACACTGTCCAGAACGTCTTTTGACCACCACTTCCAAACCTATCTGATAGGAAACTGGAAAAGATTCTTAGATGATTGCTTCGTATTTTGGAACCAAAGTAAGGAGGGCCTTACAAAATTTCTCAGATTAATAAATAGCATTCATATCTCAATCCAATTTACTATGGAAATAAATTAAAAGAACTCTATGTGGATATTCTGATATTAAAGAAAATGAGACAGTTACAACTGATCTTTAATACAAAAACACAGACACATGCCAATATTTAGATTTTTGATCTTGTCACCCTTCCCATATAAATGAAACGTGCCATTTAATATGGCAAGGCGCATATGCTTAATAGTCACAGATACCGTTAGACGAGAGAAACGACATGCAGAACATAATATATTCCGTCAAAAGCAAAAATACCCTCAACAAGTTAATGCAACAAGCCACAACAAAAGCAAAGGAAATATCGATCTCTACCTTACGGAAAAGCACTCAGGGTAAGTGTTAAAAAAATACAAATACAAATATTCCGTTTGTAGTCACCGACAATCCTAGAAACTACAGCATCCTGTACTCAGCCAAACAATACCTTCCTATTCTACAGCAATCACCAAATCTCCAACGAATAATTGAAATAATCACAAATTATCAACAGTCGAAGACAACCAAGAGACTCAAGAGACTCCTGACATCAAGAGACTCCTAACAAAGACAAGATTCACATTTGAAAAAGAAACGATGCAAGTAACTAACTGTAGAGACGCCCTTTGTGTGACATGTGAATTAATTGAACAAGGGACAACCAAAAGACTCATGAATTTGAAGGACTTAAAAATGAATGCAAACATGAATTGCAAATCAAAAAACATAATCTACTGCATCATATGTCCACAATCCAATGGAAACTACATTGGGGAGACAGGAAGGAGACGACTGATCCGTTATGTAAATGTTTATAAACAGCAAATTAGGGGTTCATCTCTTAGGAATTTCGCTGGTATTTCAAAAATGTTGCATGGAAGTTACTAGCATGTGGCGAAAAAATATCCTCGTTTCAAACAGATATTTCCTCAGCTGCCTATTGTAGCATTTAGACGGAATAAGAATATAAAAGAATTATTGGCCTCTATGTCTGACTCCAAGAAAATGAACATTGGGGTACTTGCACGCTGTACCGTGAAAAACAGTCGCAAGAGAGGTAAGTTCTGTTCATTGTGCAACAACATGAGTCAAGTGAATTCCATCAGGAATCATAACAGAAATGCTATGATTTATACAGAAGGTGGACATGTAGAGATTCCCATTTGGTGTACTCGGCAGAATGCACGAAACGCAACTTGATTTATGTTGGTTGTACGACAGAACAATTAAGCAAAAGATTTAATGGGCACAGATTCGACGTCAGGCATTTCAAACGGCTGCAATTTTGAAGAAGACTTGAAAGTGCATATTCTCAGGATGCATGAGGAGAAATATGCTTGCGGGTTATTAACATCATGCCCTGGGGGATTGAATAAAACAACAAGAGAATATCATCAAATCATCAAAACTGTTTGATTAAATATTCTTTTTCCTTTCTTTTTTCTTATTTCTTTCCCCTTTTATTGACTTTTTTCTGTCTTTTTCTTTTACAAAATTTTTCTGTTATACAATTGAAACTTTTTCTATTATAAAATTGAAACTTAAAGACTGATCATGTCATGCCATCAGCGTGAGAACGCTGGCTGCTCTCGTTCATACTTTAAATTCAAATTTCTATAATTTTGAATTTTTATCACCTCTTATTTTGAACTTGACAGAGACAGACCTACTGTCGAAATATCGTTCAACCATTAAAGTATCTATTACAATCGAATCGCGCTCTATGTTTTGACTGTTTACCTTTGTGAAGAGTTACGTCAATCCTTTTAAAATATAATAATAATAATAATAATAATAATAATAATAATAATAATAATAATAATAATAATAATAATAATCCATTCTACTATAGGCACAATGCTGGAAATTTGCAGGAAGGGGACTAGACGATTACATCGACCCCAGTGTTTCACTGGTTCTTAATTTATTGACCCCAAAAGGATGAACGGCAAAGTCTACGTCGGCGGAATTTGAACTCAGAACGTGGCGACGGGCAAAATATCGTTAAGCCTTTCGTCCAGCATGCTAACAATTCTGCCAACTTGTTTCCTTAACAATAATAATAATGGTTTCAAATTTTGCCACAAGGGCAGCCATATTGGGGGAGGAGATGAGTCGATTACATCGACCCCAGTGTTTCACAGATACTTAATTTAACGACGCCGAAAAGATGAAAGACAAAGTCATCCTCTGCGGAATTTGAACTCAGAACATGAAGATGGACGAAATACTGCTAAGCATTTCATCCGGCGCGCTAACGATTCTGCTATTTCGCCGTCTAATATTATTATTATTAATGATAATAATAATAATAATAATAATTACTGTCATTATTATCATTATTATAAATTACAGGTGCAGACTGACAGGATTGAATGTAGTATGGCTAGATTACAAAAAAAGTCATATGATATGATACCTCAGAATTTGATAAGTAAAACGATGAGATGTTTGGAGTGGCAGAAAATATAGAGAAAAAGGTCAATGAAAGTATGAAATATTGGAGGACTGAATTGATAGGAGAAAACCGTACGAAGGTGAACGTAAAGACGTGATATATTTTAAGGTGATAGCTCATCTCCATAACCATTTGTATTGGCCATGAATCCGCTTAGTTTGATATTACAGAAAGTCAAAATTGACTTATAGTTTAGGAAAAGGCCATGGTCAGATAAATCATCTTTTTAAGGATGATATAAAGCGTTATGTGAAAAATGAGAAGCAGCTAGCAGGTTTTAGATATACTATTCGCATTTCCTCAAATGATGTACGCTTTGAATTCAGGTTTGAGACACGCGCTATATTGTTAATGAAATGGGGAAAATTTGAAGGAAGCTAGGGAAATGAAATGCCAAATAGATAAACAATGAAAGCAGTGAGAAAGAGGATACGTGGAAGTATTTGAGAATACTGGAGACAAATGAAACAAAAGATGAAGAAATAAAGCAGATAATGAGTAGGGAGTATGCAAAAAGAGTGAGGAAAATATTACAGCCAAGGTTGAATTTAAAGAACGTGTTATTAAAGTGATAAATTCAAGAGCAGTGCCAGTTCATAGACATGGAACTGGAATTTTGGAATGGACAAAAAGCGAAATGAAGAAACTTGATATAAAATCTAGAAAGCTGTTGTCTACATATGGAGCTCATACTCCTAAAATTAATATTATCCTGTTGCACTTCAAGAACGATCAGGCTGGAAGAAGCTTAATAGTTATGGAACAGTTTGAGCAGATAGAACAAAAGAGCTTACTAGCTTTTTTACGGAACAACACAGCGAAGTTACTAAAGGCAGCAAATAAAGATCAAGTGTGGAATAGGAGAAAAGGAAAATCAGTTCAATGAGAACATATTAAACAGATTGTCAAGAAACCTTCACATGGTCAGTTTTGAAAGCCACTAATGATGTAAGTGGAAAACAGCCCGGGCTTGGCTGAAGAAAGGGCAATTGGGAAAAGAGCTTTATTAAACAACTTCGGAAAAGAAGTGCATGGGGAGGTGTTAGCAAACTGTAGAGTGAGATTTGGGGTGAAATAATGGCACATATTGTTTACAGAGTGCCACTAAGTTGGCCCAGGGTGAATATAAGAAATGGAGGCGTAATTAAGTTGTGAAAATTTTGCTCTGGAGCCTTTTACAGAAATGGATGCTAACCCAGACGTCTATGATATAATCATCGGGTGAAAAAATATAAAATTTTGAGAGATTTTCCTAATCAAAGGAATAAAAAATTAAAAAAAAACAAGCCTAATATAACAAAAATCAATGAAAAGCAAATTTGCTCACTGGTTGATACTTCATGCCCATTTGATTTCAGGGTTGTGAAGAAAGATGTAAATTGAAAAAAAAACCTCTTAAAATCTGAGATTGGTTTCAAATTTTGGCGCATTGCGTAGAATTGGAAGTGGGGCTTTTACAGGTTGTACCTGTAATAATTGGTGCTTTATGGACTATGGGTAATGACATAGACAAATGGATGAAGGAATTCATCCAACTTTGTACAGACGCTTTGTCTTTTAGGCATAGGAAGCATCATAAGAAAGGGCTGAGTACTTGATGGCACATAACATCTAACAGGAATAAGAGAAATCGAATAATAATAATAATAATAATAATAATATAATAATAATAATAATAATAATAATAATAATAATAATAATAATGGCTTCAAATTTTGGCACAAGGCCAGCAATTTTAGAGTAAGGAGTAAGTCGATATCACCGACCTTTATGTTCGACTGGTACTTATTTTATCAGCCCTGAAAGAATGAAACGCAAAGTCGACCTCGATGTTATTTGAACTCAGAACGTAAGCATTTTTACCGGCGTTCTAATCATTCTGCCAGCTCGCTGTCTTAACTCCCATAATAATAATAATATAATAATAATAATATAATAATAATAATAATAATAATAATAATAATAATAATGGCTTCAAATTTTGGCACAAGGCCAGCAATTTTAGAGTAAGGAGTAAGTCGATATCACCGACCTTTATGTTCGACTGGTACTTATTTTATCAGCCCTGAAAGAATGAAACGCAAAGTCGACCTCGATGTTATTTGAACTCAGAACGTAAGCATTTTTACCGGCGTTCTAATCATTCTGCCAGCTCGCTGTCTTAACTCCCATAATAATAATAATAATAATAATAATAATAATAATAATAATCAGAAGAAGAAGAAGAAGAAGAAGAAGGCATTTTTTTGTGGTTAAACATGGAAGCAATAAAATTTGAAGCAGAAGCACACTATGCTGAAGGTATAAATTTGCATAACAATTCATGAGAGATGTTTAAAGAACCCAAACAACATCTAAACAGAATTACAAAACACAAGAAAAGAAATGGAGTGAAAAACTACTTCACAGCTAATATCCGCAGGTCTTAACAGAAAAACAGATGTAAACCAAAACCAGACGCAATAATAGCGCAAAAGCTTCGGGCTAAAAGCAGAAACTGAAGGATAATTTTGCTGTGCGAGAACAATGCCTAGCCACAATTATACGAAGAAAAGTAATGGAGAACGTGTCCGAATATCAAATGTAGAATGTGCAACTACTACAAGAAAAACCGGTTGACCAGAGTATTTCATGCCCTCAGTCCAAGTGCTCAACTGGTATTTTACTTCCTTGATCTAGAAAGATGAAAGGTAAAGACGATCTCAACGAAATAGGAACTAACAACGTAAAAACGGACGAAATACCGCTAAGCTTTTTGTTTGGCGTGCTAACGATTCTTCCAGCTCACCGCCCTGATTTCAAATTTTGACATAAAGCTAGCAATTTTTGACGGGTGGGAAAGTTGATTACATCGACACCCGTACTTGCTCGAACTTATTTCATGAAAGTCGATATTGGCGGCACTTGGAACGTAAAGACGGACAAAAGGCCACTAAACTTTTTTTCCGGTGGGCTAGCGGTACTACCAGCTCACTGCCTTCAATCTTTGAATAATCCTTTCTGCTATAGGCACAAGGCCTGAAATTTGGTAGGAGTGGGTAAGTCAATCACATAGATCCCAGTACTCAACTGCTATTTAGTTTATCGATCCCGAAAGGATGAAAGGCAAAATCGACCTCGACAGAATTTGAACTCAGAACGTAGCGGAAGACGAAAAACCGTTAAAAATTTCACCCGGCATGCCAACGGTTCTGCTAGCTCGCCACCTTTTAATCTCTGAATAATAATGATAATTGATTTCAATTTATGCACAAGGCTAACAATTTTGAGAAGGGAAGCTTAGTCGATTACTTTGATACCCGTACTTGAGTGGTACTTTATGTCATAAATCCAAGAAAGATGAAGCACAAAACTGAACTCGACAGGAATTGAAAATTGATGGTAAGAAAGAGCAACAAATACCACTAATCATTTTGGCCGATGCTGTAACGATTTTATCTATCCACTATCCTGAAATAGTAATATAAACGATATTTGACATAGGAAGTTAACCGGTTGCATATCTGAGGGTAAAGGAATGATTGATGATATTGACTTGGTTAATCCTTATATAATCGATCACGAGACATTAAATCAAAATAGATTTCTGAGAGCTTTGAAGTCAAAATGCAAATGGATGTAACTAAATAACAAGGCAATTTATCCTGTACTCTTCAGATCCTGCCATTGAATGATGATGATGATGATGATGATGATGATGATGATGATAATAATAATGGTTCCTGATCTTGGTCCCAAACCAGCAATTTTGGAGAAAGTCGATGTTATTGATCCCAGTACTTGACTAGTACAGTGTTTTAACCCCAGCAGGATTTAAAAACAATGTAAAAAGCCGGAAGATATGATGCAAAGCATTTTAACTTTGAAAATAAAGCAATAATAAAGAATGCCTGATATTCTATCAAAACTGTCATGTAATATTCTTGGATTTTATTTTATCAAATAATTTGGTAGAGTCAAGCTAAAGTTCTTGGATTTTATCACATTAAATAAGATTTGCATATAACAAACTTTGTTTTATTAAAACTATTTTTATTTTTCTTCGTTTGTATGTAATTTAATTTCCTTCAGTTTTT
>NC_043000.1:98752343-98779843 GCF_006345805.1 Octopus sinensis
ATTATTATCATTAAGTCGGTGAATTGGCTGAATCATTACCGCGCCGGACAGAATGCTTTCCGGCATTTCTTCCGACATTACGTTCTGAGTCCAAATACCACCAAGGTCAACTTTGCTTCTCATCCTTCGGGGTCGATAAAATAAATATCGATGTAATCAACTTCTTATCGCTCAAATTTACTGCCCCTGTGCCAACATAAGAAAGGATATTATTTCTAAATTATAGTGGTAGTAAACATAGCTCAGTGGTTAAGTAATTCACTTCACAATTATTACATAACGGTTTCAGTTCGACTTTATGGTATAATACGGTGGTGCTTTTACCACAAACTAGAATCAATTTCACGTGGAGAAAAGGGAAACAAATACAACAGGATTGGCTTTTGATTTAGCTACGCAGACCATCCAGCAGATGGATTGTATACCTATATCAAATGTTGTCTTGTCGCGCTGATTCTGCTCGACAATTGCGGTTACAGTACTCTATGAAATATTCAGTCACTTACACCATAATCTGTTGGAAAGGCAATTCATTTGATTGGACAACTCTAGGTCATCCGCTAGAGTATTGCATGGGAGACTTTTTGGTAGAGAAAAATGCTAGTATAGTTATTCGTAAAATTAATTTCGACTTTAAAAAGTATTTTTACCATATTCATATCTAAATCTCGTTTCAACTGATTTACTATATTTGCCAGCAGCTAACCAATATGATCCTCCTTTTCGTATCTATTATTTGCTCAGTGCCTTCTTTACCTTTAGGGTGTCGTCACTCAGCATAGAAGTAAGCTCTTTTGTGTTCGGTGCTTTTTGTGAGTGTGTTGGCGCGGTAGTTTATTATATCATTCAGGAGAGTTTACTTCAGTCCGATTGCGGGCTATAGACAGAATTTTAAAGCTCAGAACTGACAGCCTAACTATCTTACCAAATCATCAGCTGGGTAGTTGCTTACTTATCGACAACCAAAAGGATAGAAAGCCAAGAGGATCGCGGTGGGATTTGACCTCAGATTGCAGAGAGCCACAACAAATACCCACAAGGTATTCAATACCTGTGCTCTAACGACTTTGCTTATTCGCCGATTCAATAGACAACAATAATATTACTTTTAGTTGAGAATGTACAAACTTTTAATCCAGAGAAAAGTTGCACTGGACAGTGTGGTCCTAGATTCTTCAGTGAATCTCAAATTAAGATGGAGCATCGCAACTGTTCAGAGGCTGAACATCACCAATAACAAAAACAACAACAGCAACAGCAAAAATAACAACAGCTGAGTGGGTGGTACACAGGTCATATAACAGATAATCAGTATGTATCCAACCAACAATAATATTTCCGTTGGGTTCTTGACATAGCTAACATTTGTTCTAACATCTTACTTGTTCTAATCTTTTCAATTCATTACACGTAGGCTACATATGAAGAGGGAACAAATATGAGAGAGAGAGAGGGGGCGGAGTCAGAGAGAAGGAGAAGTAAGAGAGAGCGTATTTGAGAAGGGAGAAGGTATAAAAGATTGATATGAAATATATAAATGAATAATAGAAAGAAATGAAAACGATGAGAACCAGAATGGGCAAAGATAAAAAGGAAACAAAAGAAGGAAAGAAAGCAAGAGGTTCTAGTAACGTGATAAGCAAGTGTTGACATTACACTAGTAACTAGATGATAGTGTCATATTATCACATTTATTTAATAAATGATTTCGGAAAATATTCCTGATATGATTGTCATATCACATTGAATATTCGTCTCTTCAAATAAAAGCCATCGTTTCTGAAAGCTTTTGATGGTGTACGTTGCGTGGCTAAAATCGTTTCGATATGTTTCATATTCACAAAGTCGGGTAAGTGTGGATGTCGAGGCAAGATAAGTATGTGGAAGTTTTGGACGAAATCATTAATCGTGAACAGGACATAAAGATTGTCAGTCACACAGGGAAAACAGCTTTATATATATATATATATATATAATATATATATATATATGTATGTATGTATGTTATCACGAACATGGATCAATATTTCTTTCCATCTCTGAAGAAGGAATTTACTCGAAATTGCAGTATCCACATCTCACTAAAATGTTTTATATGAAATTGTATATGTATCTCTACACTCCATTTCTATTTGTTATTTGTTTATCACTTAAATATTTGCACATACGTTAGTACGTACGTATGTAAGTATGCGTGTATGTGTGATTTTCATTGAGTGTTATTTAAGTTCTTGAATGAATTCAAGCTGGTTGTTAACAGAGTGACAAAACATTTTCAGTTAACTGAAATTTTTTCAGTACTGAAAAATCTTTGGACTTTTCTCTTTCTCCTTTCCGACGAAGTGCTATGCTCGAAATGTTAAACGCTCTCTTTTCACCGAGCGTCAAGCTAATACATTCTTTGGTGCACGTCCTCACGTTTGTGTTTTCATTCGCTTATTTGAATTGGTTATATATACATACATATATATAAAACATTGATCTGAGAGCAAACATCAACGAATTTGTATATACACCACCACGCTTCCAAACATTTCAACGAACAATTTCTTGAGATTCGTGTTCATCCTGATGAGGGGGTCATTACCGAGATGCACCTTAACTCGTAATCGAACCGCGGCAGTGAAGTCCCGAAATAGCCAGAGATGTGTTTAACTTGATTTTGTGGAACTCTTTTATGCTCCTGGACTCCAACCTACCATGGTTTTTATGAAATAAACTTTTTTGACATATTTTTTGTTTGAGGAGAGTAAGAATATTCTTTTAGTTGATTGATATTTTATCTTTATTTTATTTAGATTTTTAGACGCATGACACGCTTTAGAATTTTTAGTCGATTGTATATACCTTCTTGATAGGCCGTTCTATATATCTGTATTTTTATTTGCATATGTACTTTTTACATCATGTATTTTTTATATATGTCTTCTTTATATGTTAAAAGCCATGATAATATGTATATATGATAAAATATTTGAAGGCGCACTGTTATATTTAAAGTCGTTGACGCGAATTTGATGTTTGTTCTCTGATCAATGTTTTTAATCTCTGTCTCAATTGCATTTTAGCATATCTTTTTTGTAGTCTTATAAACCATTTTGTCTCCATAAAAAGATACAATTATTTCTTATTGCACATACATACATATATACATACATACAAATGTATATATATATATATATATATATATATTATATATATATACATATATATGCATATATACACACACACATATATATATACATACATATGTACGTAAACATATATATACATTCATATGTACATATATATATATATACATATATATATATATATATATATATATATATATATATACATATGTACATATACAAATACAAATACACATACACGCACACACACACACACACATATATATATATATATATATATATATATATATACACACACAAACACGTGAGGGGTAGCTGAACAGTTCCTGGCCTTGTATAAAAGAAACTACCAGAGGATCAGTAAATAATCATTTTATTTAACATACCCCTCTCAGATTCACAAACTCATTGTATAGCCTCTTCAGGTTTTCTAAGCGCTATAAATGAACTCGGCAGGTTGCGCCTCTAACCAGGCCTTTCGTGATACCTCTACATTCATGAACTTTTTCGTGCCCCCTTGTATACACACATACGTACACACACACAAATATGTATGTATGCATGCATGTATATACATACATACATACCTACAATCATACGATCATACAAGTTCAGGTAATATTTTGTCTAATGACCTGATGTAACAGGTGCATACAGTTACTGCTCAAGGTGATTTATCATCTCATTCTCTCCTTGACGATGGAACAGATCGCTACTAAACGCTTTTACCTCATTTTCTCTCCGAAGATGGAATAGACCACTTCTCTATGGATAGCTTAACTCCGTTTGAGGGGAAATGCAACACATGTGCATCTATTCTTGAAATAGCTGCTTACTTCCTTATCTTTATTATGACCTATTCTGTTGTAATAACTCAGCAACTACATTTAAATATATAAGTGCCATAATCTAAACCATTATTAGATCATTGTCTGTTTATATTTTCATTCTTCAACAGTATGTGTGTGTTCTTACTAGTACTGGAACAAGGAATTAAAGTTTGAGTATGTGAGCTAATTGCTTACATCGGTCTTTGTGTATGTTTTTTAACGACTTGAAAGGATTGAAAGGATAAAATGCAAAGTCGAACTCAGCGAAATTTAAAATCAGAAGTTAACGAGTCGGAAGAAATGCTGCCAAGCATTTTGCTCATCTTGCGCCTTGTACACACACACACATATATATATGTGTATGTGTGTGTGTGTGTGTGTGTGTGTGTGTGTGTGTGTGTGTGTGTGTGTGTGTGTGTGTGTGTATGCGCGTGTAAAGAGAAAGACAGAGAGTGGGGTGGCTGAAAGAGAGAGAGAGAGACAATGAGTAAAAGGGATTATTAATGTATCGTTAAGAGTCTTGAGCCTGCATTATATGTGAGTGTATTTCAGTGTGCTTGTATTCGCGTGTGGATCTGTAAATCTATTTGCATACAAAGAAATGCGCATAATCACAGATGCACAGGCACATGTAGAAGGGTAAATTCCCAAAAGAAATAGATACAATTTATGGACATTCGAGTGTATATATATATACACATGGAGTATATATATATATATATATATATATATATAGATGTGTGTATTTTTCTTTGTTGACATTTAACACCGAAAAGATAGATAATTAGTTACCAGGTAGCAAAAATGATACGAGTAAAAAGGGTGTACCTCCTTGTTTTTAAAGGTAGAAAATCCGGGTTTCCGTGAAATATTTTGTATAATATATATTAATAAATGAATGGAGTTAAACGCAGGTGTTATTCAAATTCTTTTACTTCCGACACATGTTTCTAAGATATCACTGTTATTATTCCAAAGGAATAAAATAGTGTAAAACAACGTAATCTCTTCAATGTAATGTAAAGGGAAATGAAGAAATGAAACTCGTCAAGAAGACATTTTAAGATAAAATGATGGATATGTATAGTGATTAACAGAACGCTATAAAGTTTTTTTTAGATAAAACGTTAGAGGATATAACGTCAAAGGTAGCCTATAGAAAGAGGAGGGGTAAAGGAAAGATAAAACCAAATAAATGAGAAGTATATAACGATATGTAAATTAAATAAAACCCTAAAGACTTCGAAAAAGATATATCTAGTGAATGTGAAATGTAAGAAGAAAATTAATGTTTAAATTATATATAATGATAGATATCGCTTATATGAACTAAAGGTATGTTTCTGCCAATATTTACATCGGTATGCACGCTCTATAACTGCGTTTACAACTCTTTTACTCTTTTACTTGTTTCTGTCATTTGACTGTGGCCATGCTGGAGCACTGCCTTAAGTCGAGCAAATCGACCCCAGGACTTATTCATTGTAAGCCTAGTACTTATTCTATCGGTCCCGTTTACCGAGCCGCTAGGTTACGGAGACGTAAACACACCAGCATCGGTTGTCAAGCGATGTTGGGGGGACAAACACAGACACACAAACATATACACACACGTACATATATATATATATATATATATATATACGGAAACTGAAAGAAGCGCGTCGTATATATATATATATATATATATATTCGACGGGCTTCTTTCAGTTTCCGTCTGCCAAATCCACTCTATTCAATCTTTATTTAATGTATAATTTATAATTTATGTCTTGTAAATTTACTTATAGTCAAATAATTCTAAACAGTTTATTTTTCTATCTATTTGTAAGTATCACCCTATATTTCAATATCACAAAATAGGAAGAATCTATATATATTTATTAATCCAAATCTTTATTAGATTTCCTATAATATTTAAAGGTTTTATAAAGCATATGCCTATATGTTGAAAGTGCTTCTTATTGACAATTTATTAAATTGTCAGTCAGAATTATAAACATAATTCTTATGTTTATATAATAATACATACAGTGATTCTTTCATACAGAGGCGGCAACTATTAGATTTATGCGTGTATGGTATGGCTGAATCTATTATAGACCATTCCAATTTATAGTTAATTTTGTTTTTCTTTAGTTTATGTATATATGTAGCTAATGACGTCGTATTGGTGGCTGTATTTGGCTTAAAGGAGTGTATATGCGCTACAAATCTTTGCTCAAAATTAACGGATCTACCTATATATACCTTACTTTGTGAATTATTAATTAATGTAACTGCATTTGTATATTACATTAAATCTTCTACAATTGCCTTTTAAATGACATAATTTTTTATTTTTACATGAGCAATTCTTATTTTTATTATTATATTTCTGTTCAGCTGAATAGTGTCTTTAATTTTTATGGTTATTTGTGGTGTGCGGTATTATTTTTGAATATATTGTAGTATTATTTATCGTAGAGTTAGATATATTTATTGCTTTTAAATTATTATTTTTATTATTATGAGCTTGTGGTATATTATCTAAGACATTTTGTATATTTTCACATGAATTGTAGTTAGAATTTTGCTTGGGTTTTTTATATCAATATTAATTTTAGGTATTCCAGTATTATGAGTATTACATACACTCCTATTCTTAGTTCTTATCTTCTTCTTTTTCTTCTTCTTCTTCTTCTTCTTCTTCTTCTTCTTCTTCTTCTTCTTCTTCTTATTATTATTATTATTATTATTATTATTATTATTATTATTATTGTTATTGTTATTATTATTACGGCTGTTTTAATATTTGTTAATTATTTTTTTAGAACAGGCTATAATAGATCCTGAGTTTGGTGTTGTAGAGAAGGATATTTTAATCGATGATCTATTAAATATGTGATGATATTTATGATTTCTAGGAAAACGTATTTTAACTATATTTAAAAACTTTTTTGCTAGACCCTTAACATTTAATGAAAATGGAGGTGTGTACCAAATGATGTCTCTCCTTTCACTCCTTTTAGGTAGTTTATTACATTTATATATTGGTTTTGGGATTTGTATATTTTTCATTGAGTATTTATTGTTATTATATTTAGTTCTTTGCCTATCATTATTTTTTCTAGTTTTTTATTGTATTGTATAGAAGTTTCTTCATTTTTTTTATTAATTGCATATTATTGTTATATTTAAGGTTATCTATATTTCTTGTTTTATTATCGCATGTATTTTTGCTTAATTCCATTTGTGCTATGTAAATTTTTAGTTTAGTATCCTTTATGTATTTAATATTTTGTGTGAATCCGCTACCAGCTAAAGCCTGATTGTAATAATTTGCCTGATTATTAAAAACTTCTTCATTATAAGATAGGTTAGATATTCTAGTAGATATAATCTTTACAATACTTTTAAGTAATGATCTATGATGATTTGAATTAATATTTATATATTTAAGATATTCATTCGGTTTGTGAAATGGAGAGTAGGTTGAATTATTAAGGTCTAGGGTTACGTCTAAAAAATTTGCTTTAGAATAACTTTCCTCAAATGCGATAGATAAGCCAAAATTTTATAACATTTTTGTAGTTCCTCTCTCATTTTTCCTATTTCTCTTTTAGATCGACGTTCATCTCTATACAATCCTCCCATCAAAGATGGAAAGTAATGTTTAGTCTCATAATAAATATAATCCTACTAGATCTTTGATATGTGCCGAATCGGACGATCCCATTGTAATATCAAATAAATTAAATAAACTATTATTACCAGACCGGCACCATAATTTGTCATTGAATTTAATTAGCGTTTTTCTTACTAATAACATAATATCAATTTCCGATGGTGTAATATCAGTATGATTTTTGCCTAAAATTATAGCTTCATTTAATATAATTGGTGATATTGATGCGTAATAATTGTTGATGTCAAATTGTAAAAATGACATGTTTGTCTTATTTGGTAATAAATGGAACCAAGTTATTACTTCCCCTGTACTAAACCATAGGTTATAATTTAGTCTTTTCTTTAATACAAGTATAAATCTTTCTAAAATGTTCTTACTTATCCATCCGATGTCCGATTTAGTTAGACAAATTAGTCTAATAGTAGGATTAATATTAAAATCTAATTGATGGTCTTTCAGATTAAAATGTGGTGTATCTGGAGTATATATTTCCGTGCGGTCTTCGACGTCTAATTTACGCATAATTATAGAATGTTCTTTATTTATCATTTCTAAACTTGATGGATTAGTAATTTTATAAGATTTGCATAATTCTTTATGTATAAATTCTAATAGAATATAGATTTCCTGTTTTATCAGAAAAAAAACGTGTATATAAGGTGATATTATCATATTGCTGACTATCTTAGTAAGATTCTTTTTGTATTTGGAATAAAATGGAGAGAATTTTATGGATTTTATCATATCTAATATTGCATTTTCAAAGTCCATTAATAGCGGATTATGCGGAGAGTTTTTATATGATTTAAGTCCATAAGTATTATTCATTTGGTCATTTATCGTTCCTTTGTTGTCATAGAAGAATGCTTTCCAACTCATTCGTTTAATTAAGTCATTTGTTTTCTGAAGTAATGCTAATAAATATGTGTCTTTAGAAGGAATTGGTATATCTTTAAGTGAAATTCCTAGATATTGTTTTCCCATGCTTCACGAATTCAGTATTGAGTGCTCTTTATATATATATATATATATATATATATATATAATACAGAGAGATAGATAGATTATATATAATGTTAATGAACAAATGAACATACTCATCGAAACATATACTGATGTGGAAAGATCCGCCAATGGATACAACGTTACATATTTTTGATATATAGATGATTCGTGACAAAGTGATATCAAGCTAAACTGGACTACCATAATTTGCTGTCGCCCTCTTGGAAATCCACTTTCTTTCCACTAAAGATCGTGTAAGCACGTAAAACATTAGGTCAAATGTCTGGAGCAATTTTAATAGAGGTTTGTGGTAACGTTTACTTGAATTATTTACGTATAACACATAGAAAAAAATCTTATATGCACAATACATATATGCATCAATCAATCACTCAGTCCATCTATCTATCTATCTATCTATCTATCTATCTATCTATCTATATATCTATCTATCTATCTATCTATCTATCTATCTATCTATCTATCTATCTATCTATCTATCTATCTATCTTTCTATCTATCTATCTATCTATCTATCTATCTATCTATCTATCTATCTATCTATCTATCTATTATTTAGAAATTATGCATATATAGTTTAAAAACTTCATCAGCAAAGTATTTTTTATAATCCTGTAATATATTAAAAATATTTGAAATTACTCTTTTGCATGGAGAAGGAAAAGTGGAAGTGCTGGGTAGGGAAAAGGGAGAGGAATGTGAGAGTGGAGTAGAGCACTGTAATCCTTTCCTACTCTAGGTACAAAGCCCGAAATGTTTGGGGAAGGAGCCAGTCGATTAGATGGACCCTAGTACGCAACTGGTACTTAATTTATCTACGCCGGCGTGATGAAAGGCAAAGTCGAGCTCGGTGGAATTCGAACTCAGAACATAAAGACAGACGAAGTACCGCTAAGCATTTGGCCCGGCGTGCTAACGTTTCTACCAGCTCGTCACCAGAAGAGCACTGTAATACTACTACAAATAGCTCGACGTTTGACAGATTAAGGTTTAACGTAACTACCTTCATTGACAGAGAAGCCTCACAGCATGTGCTATACTCACGTCTTTATATTCAATCTTGAATTTTAGTCTTTTACTTGTTTCAGTCATTGGATTACAGCCATAGTGGGGCACCGTTTTGAAATGATTAGTTGAACCAGTCGATCTATGTACATATTGTAAAGCCTGATACTTATTCAATCGGCTTCTTTTGCCAAGCTGCTATGGACGTAAGCAAAGCAACATCAGTTGTCATGCTGTGTGAAAACAAACACAAGATTACACCTTAATAGATAGAGATTAACTACAGATGTGGTCTGGCTGCCGAGGTCATGTACTTTCTATGAAGGCCTTTTTGGCGCCCCTGCTCTATCTTTCAGAAGACGAAGCTTCACATCTGCATTGTGTCAGTCACCTCTGTTCTCCTCTATGGAGCAGAAGCATGGCTCCTCATAAAGCTCTTCGCAAAGAGGATCGGCCACTTCGACAACAGAGACTCGAGAACCTTCTAGAAAATCAGCAAGTACCATCACGTTTCCGACAAAGAACTACATGCGCGCACGCATCGACCTGCAGCCTCCCACCTCATAGTTAGCCGTCGCATGTGCTGGTACGGACATGACCCTCGTCTCCCGCTAGAACATCCTATGGGGGGCTTACTTTCATTCAACGCAGCAGCTGCAGGCTAGAAACGGCCCCGTGGCAAGTCCCGCACCCGATGGCTAAACATGGTTATGGAAGATATCCAGGTTCAACGCCATTTTGGAGGATGCAGAAGTGCTGGCACGGGACCGCCAGCGATATGGAGCACTGGTGGACCTGGCCGGATCTACGCACGATGACGCCTCTGGGACCACTGAACTGGGATAACCCCAGCTCTAAGGAGCAAGAAACAAAAGCAAGAAGCATATATGTGCGCGAACACACAGGCATATACACACATACACACGCACACGTTATATGTTTCCGCCTACCAAATTCACTCGCAATGCACTGGCGGCCTAGAACAATTCTAAAGACACACACCTAGCTAAGCTGTTACGCAGTGTGACTGCTTGGTTGCGAAACGAACTTCTTAAACCAAAACAGCCATGATGAGTGCGTATTATCGATGGAGGTATACTTAAAATTAAGTGGCAATGTGCGTAATGCTGTACAATATAATTCTCTATGAAATGAAAGTTTCATTAAATGGTATTTATTAGTGGCTCTCATAGAAGGGGAATGATTTAGCAAATATTATGTTCTTAGTTTTAAAACGTCGTGAGTGATTTTAGGGAGATTTCGCAGATTTCCTTCTAAATAGATCTCATCTTCAAGAGGGCCTCTCGTTCTGTTGTATTTCGCCAATAAGTATAGTGTCTCTATCGTTGTACAATCAAATATACAATGTGTGTGCGTACCCGTGAATTAACTTATGCGTATATGTGTATATGTATATACCTACTCGGTAATAAGACACAGTACATCATGATTAGTATATTACATACAGAGGCACACATATTCACATGCACGCATGTGCCCACTTAACCTACACCCCTAAGTGTGCGTATGTGTAGATCTATGAGATTTTATATAAATATATATTTATATATATATATATATACATACGCATATAAATCTACAACTATGTCGATATTTTTTTATCTACATTTATATCTATATATATGTGCGTCTATCTATCTCTTAGTGTCTAACTATATATATATATATATACACATACGCATACATATATATTTGCATACATATATGCATGTATATATATATGCATATATATATATATATATATGCATACATATATATATATATATATATGCATACATATATATATATATGCATATATATACATATATGTGTGGGTGTGTCTGTGTGTATATACACATACACACATGAATATAATCAACAACTGCCTTTATTATATATTTATATAACTACAGGTAATGATTAAATTGATGTACCTCTTCATTTCGCAGTTCACAGCCAATGTTATACATGTTGAAGAATCATTTCCATCACACTTCCTCTAAAACCGCAATTATAGTAAGTTTAATGCTTGTAGACATTTGTTACATAACATGGCTGTGGCATACCACTTCAACATCAATAACAAAATGGGTGCGAAATAAATAATAATTCAGTGTTTTTTGTTCAAAAGTATCCGTATATACAATAGAAAACATGTCACATGAAAGATTTTATGGTATGATTACGTGTTTATGCATAATAAACAGTGGTGAAAGATGAAGTATCATACATTAAGACAGCTTTAAAATCTCAGCCAAAGATCAGCAGAAATAAATACAGGTAAGGGCTGTACTTATTTGTGAAACCATTACTTTGGTAGCATCATTCAGCCCACGACTTTGACAACATTCTACAACAAATAAACTACAAATGTTTTTTTCAAATCTTCTCTTGAGTATTATCGAGCTTAATCGACCCATAAATGAACCCCAGATCTTTAGGACTGCGACCAAAGAATTCACTTTAGACTCTAAAGTGATCTCTATCAATAATTAATTATCTACGGTTTTCTGATACTTAAGAATCTCTTTCGTGGGTTAACTTATCCAACACATGTCTGCAATTTTGCGTAAAGCTGATGACAAGTCAAGAATCGACGTCCGTATCAACATCACTGATCATGTGTTCTTGAGAGCCATTCACCGTGAAGTTCACTTTTAGGCAAGCATATGACGTACCAGGTCTATTTGTGGTTTTTCTAAAAATACAATCACATGTTCTAAATGTTCTGTTCCTGTTGACGCTGGAGTGCGTTTCGTCTAGAGCTTCATTCAAGTTTCCCCTTTGAAAGAATGCACTTACCTTCATTAAAAGATAGAGGTATTTTGCTTTCCCTCTTAATTTCTTCTGGGTAAAATTGTCGGGATAATAAGTAATTTTTTTCGGGGAGGGGGGTCATACTTCCAGTCGGTTGTTTTGATTTGTAACATTTGTAAGCGGTGAAATGTTGATGCTAGTGGAATTATCGAATCTGTTTACTCTGTTTTTTCTTTTGAAGTAACTAAGACAATAGCTCCAGCAATATTATATGAGTGTTGAAACATCTATCTATGGCTTTGGCTATATATTTGATATTTGTTGTTGTACTTTTCAATCTGCTTTTTATGTTTATAATAAAAGTTTATGGACAAAATGTAATGTTTATGCAATATACCTGTTTTACATTCTGAAAACAATTTGGTGGCGTAGGTGTTACGTTATTGAGAAGGTCGTGGGCACATGGCGCAGTGGTTAAGAGCGCGGGCTACTAACCCCAAGATTCCGAGTTCGGTTCCATGCAGTGACCTGAATAATAATAATAATAATAATAATAATAATAATAATAATAATAATAACATCGAAAAATACCTTAGGAATGAGAACCCAGGTTCAAAATTTCCTCAAGACACCTGATGAAAGCTGGAGGGTGTATCAGCCGAAACGTTGTGTTAACAACAAACAAGATGAGGGCAAATATCCATCAAATGTAAGAGTGGCTGTGTGGTAAGTAGCTTGCTTACCAACCACATGGTCCTAGGTTCAGTCCCACTGCGTGGCACCTTGGGCAAGTGTCTTCTACTATTGCCTCGAGCCGACCAAAGCCTTGGGAGTGCATCTGATATACGGAAACTGGAAGAATCCCGTCGTATATATATATATATGTATATGTATGTGTATGTGTATGTTTGTGTGTCTGTGTTTGTCCCCCCAACATCGTTTGACAACCGATGCTGGTGTGTTTACCTCTCCGTAACTTAGCAGTTCGACAAAAGACACCAACTGAATAAGTACTAGGTTTGCAAAGAATAAGCTCTGGGGTCGATTTGCTCGACTAAAGGCAGTGCTCCAGCATGGCCGCAGTCAAATAACTGAAACAAGTAAAATAATATATATAAATATGTTAGAAATCAGTTACAGCATTTATTTTTTTTCCTTTATGATAATGTAGTGAAAGAACATCTGTACAACAGCAGATAAATCAGGCGTCAACATCTATCAAATATATCGAACACTTTTAAATATGTGCGCTTAATCTACATAAATAAATTTATTATTATTATTAAACTAAGAAAATTTTATATTTCACTTGTTACCTCCCTTGTTACTGTTAATAGCAAACATTTATTTCTCCCGTTGTCATCAACACCTATTTGTGAAATGATGCTTTGAAATTTTAGCACAAGGCCAGCAGTATTGGAGGAGGGAGTAAGTCGATAACATTGAACTCAGTGCTCAAATGGTACTTCATCTGCTGCGAAAGGATGAAAGACAAAAAATCACCTTCGACAGAATCTGAACGCTGAACGTACCGACAGACGAAAGACCACAAAGTATTATGCCCGGCGTACTAACGATTCTACAAGCTCGCCACCTACCTGTTTATGAAATAATGAAATTAACACAGCATCGCCATCAAATGTAAATAATAACTCAAAGTAGAATAACATGAAATATTGGCTCAAAATCCCTCAGATCATACATTTTACTATTTTATATAGGGAAGCTTACGTTGGAGAAATTATTGCTAAGTATATGGAACCATAAGATTATACGGCCATCATAAATTACAAAAGTAAGCGAACGAATATGAAAACAGTAGATTACATGAACATAACATTTCGTTCATAAACCTTTAACAAAAAAGTTCAGTATATTTTCTTTTCTATTTTCAATAATATTTAACAAGTGGTGTATTTCTTGATTTTTTTCACTACATACTTATGTGTGTGTCTTCTCGCACGTGTGTGTATATATATAGGTGTGTTTATGTATAACGGTAAAATCATGTATTTTTAAGTAATTGCATTCAAATATAAAATTATAAAAGTTGTGTATATACCCTCTTATATATATATATATATATATATATATATATATATATATATATATATATATATATATATATATATATATATATATATATATTATATTGAGGGTACTACTATTCGTAGATACCACACGCCAAAGAGGGACCAATGCGGTCAAAACTACTAAAATAAGCAAAATTTTACCGAATGCAAAACTTTAAAGCAAATCATTTAAAAAAAGAATTTAGTTACAATAGTAATAGTAGTACCCTCAATATAATATAAATAAATATTTTCAAAGTGGAAAAATTTACGGATTTTTTCTCTTACGAGGTTTTTCACGCTAACTACTGATAATTTCTTTTAAAGATTTTATCCTCAATTGTTATATATATATATAATATATATATATATATATATATTATATATATATATATAACAGAGATTTAAAATCAAATATAGAAGCTGATGAAATAACAAGAGTAGGTGATTTTGATAAAGAAAATAATTAATTGAACAATTATAAATCAAACAAAAGGAAAAAAAACGCAAGATTGTTGATATCCGGGTTAAAAATTCTCCTAATGTTAATAGAAATGAGAGCAATTCAAAAATATTTTCCAAGCAATCACAGATATAACAAAATGTTTAATAGACATAGGATTAGATGGGCTTTTTGCCTTAGCAAAAACATTATAAATAATGTTAAAATAATATTGAAATTTCAAAAAAGTTATTATAATCAGAATAGTGTAGTAAATATAAAGCATAATAACCTCAAACAGAATTAAAAAAAAAAAAAACTCAAATAGAAGGGAATGCTAGGGATTTAAATGTCATGGAAAAGAGACAACTCAATTTTACATAGTTAATACCGTCAAATAGAATAAAAGTTCTGCTAGAATAAGAACAAAGACAACGTTAGCAAAAAGAGTAAATAGAAATAAAGAACTTGATGGAAATGAATTTAATTCCACAATAAATGATAAAATTAAAACTAAATCTGTGAGGAATATAAAATATTATATTTGCAATTGTTCTATACGGTAATCCTGTTATTTGGAAAATAAGGTTAAGACTAAAAATGTAATATATGGATGTAAAGTACATCTGAGGGTAAAGAATTCTTTAACATCGGTGGGACATCATTAATTTTCAAAAGGAGGCTGACAAATCATTTGAGTTCATTAAAAAACAAAAATAAATGGTTCCAAACGAGTTTTAGCAAATTAATCTGGGCTTTTAAGGACAGGAACAAAGTCTATACTATTAAATGGGAATAAATTTGGGCTGAAATACCATACTAAACTGGATGTAACCTATGTTTAGAAGAATTTAATCAGATTTTCACACCCAAGGGTAATGTAATAAATTCTAGACAGGAACAAGCTTTGAGATGCTTACCACGAGGAAATTCACATTTGCCAAAAATAAATGACTAATAATCATTTGATCAATAGGTTTTGAAATAATGAACTAAAAATGATTAACCAATAAAAACTTGAAATGAATATTGTTCTCGACTAATTTAACAGATAGCTCTACATTATATAACGCAGAGTAGATAAAAAGCAATTTTTAGACGGCCAAACCAAAGGATATAAAGTAAAGACCCTGAAGAAACTGCACTGTTTTTATAGTAGGGTTGTAATTGCACTGGTGCAATTAAAACATGCGTTGGTCTATGTAAGGCGGTATATAAATTTAAGAATTAAAGGTAATTCTATGCAACGTCGTAATAATGGTCATGATTAATATTTAAATGGATGAATGAATTATCCTTTGTTAACATGGAAAAGTCAATAAACAGTTACCAGGGTAGCAAAATTCATTCAAGTAACACGGATGAAGCGACCTATTCAAAGGTAGAAACTCCGGGTTAATGTGTAGTAATTTGTGTATCATGAGTAAATAAATGGAGTTGAACGAAGATGTTATTAGAATTCTTTTACTTTCGACATATGTTTCGAAGAGAACATTGGTTTTATTCCAAAAGAATAAACGGTGTAAAATGCAATCTTCTCATCACTAATTCTAATAACATCTTCGTTCAACTCCATTTATTTACGAATATATATATATATGTATATATATATATATAATATATATATATAGGTACACAAACACACATACATATATATATATGTGTGGAGTGTGTGTGTGTGTGTATTTAAGTGTGTGCACGTCTGTCGGTGTCTGTGCTTGTCCCTCCACTATCACTTGACATCCGATGTTCGTGTGTTTACTTCCTCATAACCTCGCTGTACGGCAAAAGAGACAGATAGAATCAGTACTAGGGTTACAAAGTATATGTCCTAGGGTCGATTTCTTCGACTAAAAAAAACCCTTTCGAGGTGGCACTTCAGCATGGCTTTAGTTAAATAACTGAAACAATTAAAAGAAAAGAATAAAAGAATGTATGTATGCATGCATGTACGTATGTGCTTCGTTTAGTCTAACATGGTGTTAGAACTCAATAGACTTATACTTCAGGATGGAGCGCTAATCGAGTACAAGCGTAGTGCGAAAAATAAGTGACATGGGAACAGATAATTTCCTCGTCCCTTGTCAATTATTTAATTTCACGCGCGCGCACATACACATACACACAGACACACATATACGTAATGTACTTAACCTGTTTTCAGCTGTCTCCAATGAAATCTGAAATCTGAGTTACTATTTGCATTCATTTGTACGTCATAGGGTTAGGTTCCTTTCCAACAGGAAATGCCACATATACATATGTGCGTGTGTATGAACGTGTGTACGGATTTGGTTATTGAATTATTCTAAGACATGGCTTGTATTTCTTCAAGATCATACGATCATCAAGCTGCTTACTCACTGCTTCCGACTGAATTAGTATCAGCAGGAATATACAACTTGATATAATATAATCCCAAGATTAGCAGAGCAGCATAACAACACTGTATTACAGTTTATTTCATCTCATATTTCGATTTATCTGTTGTTTTTGTTATTGCTGTTGCTATTGTTTAACCCAGGGCATACCTAATCCACCAGATATTTGATTAAATACATTTCAAAAATGACCACTCCAGCCTTTCATTCTAGACTTTTAGTTATACAATATATTGAATCACACCACGGAATACGTCCTTTTCTTTTAAATAAGGTGTAATTAGAGGGAGATTTGGCAGCTACTCTTACCGGTAAATGTCGTTTACGCATAAGAAACATGCGTACATACATACATAAATGCATACATATGTATGTATTTATGTATATATGTGTGTGTTTTTCTATGTAATTATTTTGTGTGCATCCATGGGAGTTTTTATGAGTGTGAAAAATGTACTGCTTCGAATTTTTTGTACATATATGTTTGTGTTACAGCCTAGATTTCTGGAATGTTTTATGTATTTTTACAGTTCTATTAATGTCTTGTTAATGTGATTTTCTAATAAGTTGTTTCCTTTTTGACTTTGTGAAGTCCAGCTTGTCAAGATTGCTGATGAGATCATCTAGTTACATAACTAGTAATCAGAAGTAAAAATCTAAAGTTATATTCCACTCATTGTTTATGCGTATTTCTCATTACGCCGTCATAGATGTCTTCAGTTCCTTTTATCTTTAATATTATGTTAACATCTCCCGAATAACTGATTTCTGTTACTGCGGACAATATCTTGTTTTGTCTAAAGTTATCATGTCTGGTTTGTTGTGCTAATATTCTACACTGGTTTTAAAGCGGCGAGCTAGCAGAATCATTACCACACTGGGCAAAATGCTTAGCGACATTTTGTCCATCTTTGAGTTCTAGATTCAAATTCCGTCTAGGTCGACTCTGTATTTCATGATCGATAAAATTAGCACCAGTTGAGCACTAGGATCGACGTAATCGACCTACCACTTCCCCCAAAATTGCTGGCCTTGTGCCAAAGTTTGAAATCTATATATTACATTGGTTCTGACGGGAATATTCCGCTAGTATATTTTCATATTATAGAAAGTCTTATATTTTGTTATTTCTCGAAATGCATCGTGTAGTATGTGGCTTCTACATCATATTTCCTGAGTAGATACTACAGCGATAGTTTGCTTTACACACCTGCTTATGATGTGGGTCAGACTTTCGGTATTAGATTCAGAGACTACATCAATTGTCACTTTCAGGTATCTTACCTGTATCATTATTCTTTTTTTTCATTATGTATTTTCAGATATGTTTTCTTCTCGAGTTGCAAAATCGTAACCTTGTTGGTGAGAGCTAATATTGCGCTCGTTGGTCCAACATTGACGACTTTATATACATTCCAAACACTCTGAAGCATTTTGACAACATAACTATTCATGAATATATGCTAATAAACAGAATCCATTTTGTTTTATCTCGTGTTACAGACTGTATGTATATTTTTCTTTGTGATTTATTTAACTTAAGCAGAATTCAAGCTGATCATTAACGAAATGATAAGGAATTTTAGTTCAATACACTTCAAGGCATTTATAAATATGTAAGTTAATTTGTGCGTATATAAATGTATAAATGTAAATAGTGGATGTGTGGATGTATTTTCACTAATGAAATGAAAGTCTGAATGTCTCTTTAGAATACTGATTATCCGTATGTATGTGTGTATGCGATAAACCCACATCTGATTCTGGGCATAATAGGTTCGTTCCGGCACAATGAGATGTAGAAACTTTGAAATAGTTTAAACTTAATGGATTGGATATGAAAGATGTCAATCAATTTGCTTCGATATATTTTCGTAAATATCAACATATCCCGTCTTTTATATTATGCCATTGTCACATAGTGCAGTGCATTTATGATAATAGATACATATGACAATCAAAAACCTGCAATCAAGGGTTATGTGCTCCACAGCTGTTCATCATAGATAACCTCTTTTCCAACAACTTCAGATATACAGGGTGTTCAGGCTAAATTCCACAGTTTGCATAAAAGGAAAAGAAAATACAATATCCCTCAAATAAAAGTACTTAAAAAAAATTTTAAATATCAACTAGATTATGGATGGGAGATAATAACTTACGCAAAGTAGCCAACCTCAGCTTACACCACGCAAAATGAGTACAAGCGTAGACACGACAGAGTAGCCCAAAACCTCCTCTGGCTACTATGCTGTAAGTATGGGTATGAGGTTACGGGTGCTTGGTAATAGCAGCCGTAACCTCATACACCGGAAAAGGTAATAGACGAAAAGAGGAAGGCAAAATTCCTTTGAGACTTTGATTTCCAGATAGACAGAGTGTTAGAGCACCGAAGGCCGGATATAGTAACCTTTAGGATGCCTAATAATTGACATGCCAGGAGTGCCTAATAACCGACGTGCCAAGAGATCATCATATTATCATAAAAGAAATAGAAAAAGTTGGAGACCTGAGAATTGAGATCGCTAAGATGTTGCAGCTACGAGAGTCGAACATAAAGGTTATCTCTACAGTCATCGGCGCATTGGGTTCAATACCATACAATCTGAAAAAAACATCTGGAAATCTTAGAGATACCCTACAATCTAGATGTATTGCTAAGGTTGGCATTATTTGAACAAACCCCGCAGAAGACACAATATCTTCAATCAACTTCACGATGTCGTATACTGGGCGACGTCTATAATGATAATAATAATAATAATAATAATAATAATAATAATAATAATAATAATAATAATAATAATGATAATAATAATCATAATAATAATAATAATAATAATAATAATAATAATAATATTAATAATAGTAATAATAATAATAATAATAATAATAATAATAATAATAATAATCAAAAACGATAATGATAATTATTCTAATCATCATCATATTCATCATAATCATCATTATTATTATTATCATTATTATTATTATTATTATTATTATTATTATTATTATTATTGAAGACATTGCATCGCACCGTATCCAATAGTGTAATGTTGTAAATTGAGGATATTGTGTGTAGCGGGAGTTTGTTCTGTCTGTCAAGTCACAACAAGACTTCTGACACTCAGTACTTTACACAGTGTGCGTGCACTTCCAAGTAAAGCCGATTTTTGCAATACACCAAGATTGTAGAGTATTTCTAAAGTTTCCAGATGTTTCTTCAGTTTGGGTGGTATTGAATCCAATGCACCGATGACAACAGTACAATTTTTATGTTTGACTCTCGCAGCTTTCACCTCTTGGCGATCTCAATTATCAGGTCTCCATATTTATCAACTTTCTCTCTTTCTTTCATGATAATGTGTTGATCTCCTGGCATTTCCACGTCGGTTGTTAGGAACTCTTGTTTTTCCCTCCTACAGGTTACTATACGTGGCCTTCGGTGCTCTAAAACCCTGTATATCTGGAAACCAAATTCCAAAGGATTTTTGCCTTCCCCTTTTCGTCCATTACCTTTTCCAGTGTATGTTGGTATCAAGCACTCGTTACCTCGTATCCATACTTCCAGCATAATAACCAGTGAAGTTTTGGGGCTACTTTGTTGTCTGCGCTTTTACTCTTTCTGCGCAAGACTTTCACAAGCACTAACAATGTGAGACACGCTTTCGACTTCCTTCTCACACATTCTGCAGAGGCTCGTTACACGTGTGTGGTATATATACCTTTTCGCTGAGTTGATATTCAATACCTGGTTCTAAGCAGTGACGATTAGACCGTCAGTTTTCTTTTTAAGGTCACCCTTGCTGAGTCACCTCCATGATGTTCCTGATCTTTTAAGTTATTATTATTGTGTAAGAGAGCAATGCATCTCATCAAGATGACCATGATGTACAAATATACGAAGCCGAATATATCCATCATGACTACCTGCCTGATAAGGGTACATCAGACACATGCATCACAACCATATGTGCGAGACATGTATTAAGATAAATAGCACATGATTTTGCAGGTACGAGTAGCCCATCCGTTCAAAGGGTCCTTGAATGAGAGTTGTTTAAGGATGATGAACATTTCACCTATGTTTCCAGAGGTGAATTATTCAAACCCCAAAGAATTCCACTCAACACATGACTATGATGCTTCCCCACTACTCCTGCTCGGATCAGCGATGCACATAACGTCAGCCACTACGTAACACACTCAACTGGTTATGGTTAAGAACTGACAAGTAAATATGTGGTATTGAGCAGAATATTGCTGTAGTGTATCTTTTATACCAAGGCAAAACATGTACATGATAACACTTCTAATCAGTTAAGATGAGAAGTCATGCCTTGTACTACATCAGAGCATATTATCATTGTTATTATTATTATTATTATTGTTGTTGTTGTTGTTGTTGTTGTTGTTGTTAGTGGTGGTGGTGGTGGCGTTGTTGTTGTCGTCGTCGTCGTCGTCGTTGTTGTTATTATTATTATTATCATCATTGGGTAGTAAGAACTCTTCTGCTATATATGGAGAGCCAATAATTAAATAAATGAATAAGTAAATAAAATTAATACGTTTGTCCTTTCATTAAGTATATATAGTAGGGACATTGTTATGCAGCTTCGGGTGAACAAATGTGCAGTTTTTAATATGAAGCGAAGCCGAAAGATTAAATCCGACAGTACAGATATATCATACAATATCATTAGAGATAATGAAATTTACAAAAGCATATGTGGGCTGCAAGAATGATGAGGTAAAAGGAAAAAAATGATACAGGAAGTCTTCGAAGTGTTCAACAGAAGAATTTGGGAGGTACTTGAATCCAAACTAAGGGGGTTTGTATGATCAAAGCAATGTATATTTTCGTTATGTCAGTTTTGAGACAGAGTCGTAGGAATTAGATAGAAATACTAAGAAGCTGCTCACAATGCATAACACAATGCATAACGACCTATAAGTAACATCGAAACACTCTACTTGCCAAGAAAGGAAAGAGGAAGAGATTTGGTATACGTAGAACACATCATCAGTTGCAAATTGGAGCTTGGAAATCTATATTGAGAATAGTGAAGAAAAAATAATATCTGTAGCCAAAAATATGGAAGCAGTCAGTGAGAAAAAAAGAAAGAGGAACGATAATACATAGATAAAAAAAAGTAATTATGTGTCCAGTTCATGCAACAAACCAAAAATGCTGGAAGTGATGAATGCTGGTTGCGGCTGATAGTTGAAAACCTGAAACGAAAAGCAAAATTGCTGATTACAGATACTCAGGAATAAGTCGTTGGAATAAATTAGATAAAGACAATCATTGATAAAACTTAGTCAAGCAGCAAACGCATAACGTGTACAAAATGGGACGAAAGTATTTACCATCTCCTAAGTGAATGCAACCAGCTAGTACAAAAAGGGTATAAACATAGACATGACAGTGTTAGCAAAAGAGTACATTGGAATGTTAGTTAAGGTTGTGGATTGAGAGGGACAGAAAATTGGTATGAACACAAGCGTGATTCTATGATGAATGATATTTATAGAATTTTATGGCATTTCTTTATAGAGACTGACAACATTAAATAAACAAGGAGATCAGATGTGATCCTAGAAAAGAGAATAAAAAACAATGTATGATCATTAAGTTTTCAATACCATAAGAAGGTAGTGTGGATATCAAGGAAATTGAGAAATGTTATGACCTAACTAGGGAGATGAAAAGATTGTAAAACACAGAAATAAAAGCCCTTCGTATGGTAATTGGTGCCATCAACACAACCATCAAATGAGATTCCCGAGTTTCAGAGGTAAAAATGCAATCTTTCATTCTGTAAGAATCCCAGGAAAGATATTTGAGATCTGAGGAGATTTTGTGCAACCAAGCATTAGGATGCCTCTGTTCACTAATATTTTGGATAATAGTAATATTCTCCACCTCCACCTCCTTATCAATCTTCCTCTTCATCTTCCTCAGTTCATCATCGTAATTAGGTGAGAGAGCAATGCATACCATCAAAGGGACACTGAGGTAGAAGAAATATACGAAGCTCGATATACCCCTTATTATTATTATTATTATTATTATTATTATTATTATTATTATTATTATTATTATTGCCTTTGCACAGCTTCTAACGCTGGAGATGCACTTCTGTGTCAGTTGTTCACTACCAGTGAACTAAGGTAGCATCTTTTATTTTCGAGCACCTTCCGGAGTATTCGGGCGGTTTCAAACTGTGCTGTTTCCTGCACGTGATCCACCCTTATTGCAGCCTCTATTTCTTCCTCGTACGTCTCGAGATTTTTGCTCATTGTTTCCAGGGCTCCGACAATTATTGGTGCTACTGCTACCTTTTTCATCGACCACAACGGCTTAACTTCCCAAGCTAACTTGTTATATCTCTCGACTTTTCTTTCTTCCTTAACGCACAACTTGTTGTCAGCTGGGTATGCTATATTTATGATCTAGCATAGTTGGTTTTCATTCTCAATTAAGACTATGCCTGGCTTCCTATTATCTATCTCATGGTTGCATCGAATCATAAAACTCCCATAGGATCTTTGCATTTTTATATTCGACGATGCCTTCAGGTTTGTGGTCGTACCAATTTTTTGCTCTGTCATGTCCATACTTGTTGCAAAGTGTCCAGTGGACAAGCCTGGCTATATTGTCGCAGCGTCTCTTATATTCCTTCTGGGCTAGTGGAGTACATTGGCTAGTAATATGTCATAGGGTTTTGCCATTTTGTCCACAGATTCTGCACTTATCACTTTCAGCTGTGTTGTCTACTCTGTATTTTATGTAGTTTGTTCTTCGTGCTTGCTCTTGGACAGCACAGATTAGAGCCTACATTTCCGGTTTTAAATCACTTTTAGTCATCAACAGACATCTTTTTCATCTGTTTCTCTTATCTTCAACATCCCTATGAAAGTGTCCATGCATTCTTTTCTTTACCCACCTATTTTCAGTTCCATTCGTTTTCAATTCCTTGTACAGTGCTTTATCTTTGCTGGCAGAATCGTTAGCACGCCGGGCAAATGCTTAGCGGCATTTCGTCCGCTTTTACGCTCTGAGTGCAAATTCCTTTCGGTGTCGATCTAATCGACTCATCCCTTCCCCCAAAATGGCTGTCCTTGTAGTAAAATTTGAAACCATTATTATTATTAATTTGATATACACACAATAGATTAAATTTGTTGGAAAAGGAAAAATCCTAACATAGGGCTACAACAAGTAACCTTAGATACCAGGAACCATCCTAAGTATACTGTCATTATTATCATTATTATTATTATTATTATTATTATTATTATTATTATTATTATTATTATTATTATTATTATTATTATTCTATGTTTGACTTTTGCTTTATATTTGTACAAGTTGGCTTCAAGTCTCACCCAGAGACCTCAAGAGACAACAGGTTGGAAGTTCATGTTGTTGTTATGCCTAGTGTGCCATATATTGGGGGGCGGGGGCGGGGTGTACTAATGAATGTCTAAATAAATAAATAAATAAATAAATAATTTTTTTTTTTTTTAAACCGAAAATTATGTTTGTTTTAAACCTTGAGATTACATAGAAAGTATTTTGCGTAGGATATGAGCAGTTCCCATGAGCACTATCTTTTGAATTTCAGCCGTTTTGGGGTTTCCTGGTATCTGAGTTAGGTAGCTATCAGCCCCTTTTGCTATCATTCCCAGGGCACCTATGACAACAGGTATTGTTTTAGTCTTCAGGTTCCACATTTTGCTGATTTCTATTTCAAGATCTTTATATTTGCTCAGTTTTTGGTAGGTCTTGACAGCTACGCTTATATCGATTGGGACAGTCATATCAATGAGGAGGCATGTTCTTTGTTTGAAGTCTTTCAATATGATGTCTGGCCTATTTCATCTATCTTTCTGTCAGTTTGAATGGTGAAGTTCCAGAGGAGTGAGATGTGGTCATTTTCAAGCACTGGGGGGGGGGGTTGTGTTCCCACCAGTTTTTTTCATGGGGCAAATCCAGGTTTTTGCAGATTACCCAGTGAATATATTGTGCAGCTCTGTCGTGTCTGTTGAGATACTCTGTAGGCGCTAGAAGACTGCACTTGGAGACCACATGGTCAATGGTTTCATTTTGTTGCTGGCATACACGACACGTTGGACTGCTTCTGATCTTTAATATGTTGGCCTGGTAGTTTCTTGTTGGTAGGCACTGATCTTGAGCTGCTATGATAAACCTCTCTGTTTCAGATTTTAAGCCAGAGGCCATTAGCCATTGATGGGTCAGGGCTTTGTCAACATCTGCATTATTTGCTCTCTTTGGGTATTTGCCATAGAGAGGTTTTTCTTGCCATTTATCATTCAGAATATCTAAGGCCGCAGATTTAGCACGGGTTTTCATGCGCTTAGCTTTTTCTGTGCCTGTTTCTTGTATGTCTATCTCTAATTCCGAAATTTGTTGTATTCGGAATTCACTTAGATATTCCTTTGCCTGTTTTGTTACTGAGTATGATGCTTTCTTGTTTTCATGTTTTGAGACAAGTTTTAACATCCAGTCCTCAGAGTTTTTCAGGTAGGTGTCTAGGCCAATTGTAGCAATCTTCATTGTTATTGCCAGTTGTAAAAGTCCACGGCCTCCCTCTTTTCTTGGCAGATAAAGTCGTTCTGTATCTGCCTTAGGGTGGTGCATTCTATGCATTGTCAACAGTTTTCGTATTTTTCTGTCAAGATTACATATTTCAGTAATTGACCAGTTAACGATATTGAAACTGTAAGTCACAACTGGTATGGCTAATGCATTGATCGCTTCGATCCTGTTTCTCGCATTCAGCTCTGTCTTGAGTATTGCTCTTACTCTGCGATAACATTCTCTCCTGATACTTTCCTTCATCTCTGAATGCCTTATTCCTTCTCCTTCAATTACCCCTAGATACTTGTAGTTCTCTGCTGGGTCTAATTCTTTTATGACATTCTGCTGGTCAAGGTTAACGTTAGATGTTTCTGTCATTTTTCCTTTGATAAAGGTAGCTTTTGCACACTTATCGAGGCCAAATTGCATTCTGATGTCACCACTGAATTGTTTGACAATCGCTAGTAAGCCCTTGAGTTGTTGGTCATTTTTTGCAAAAAGCTTTAAATCATCCATGTAAATGAGATGATTTATATTTTTATCAAACATTTTATACCCGTACTGCGCGTCATTGAGCAGTTTTGAGAGAGGTATTAAGGCTAAACAGAAGAGGAGTGGTGATAGTGAGTCACCCTGGAAAATGCCACATGAAATTTTTACATCACCAGCATTTAGAGATTCATTGTCACTGTTCAAAGTTAGTGTGGTTCTCCATGATCTCATACTTACGGACAAAAAGTTTTGCAGAGCAGGTGCTATCTTATACATTTCTAGGCATTTCTTAATCCAGCTATGTGGTAGGCTATCAAAAGCCTTTTTATAGTCTATCCAGGCTATTGATAAGTTTTTGTGTCGTTTGTGACAATCTTCTAAGATCATCTTATTGATGAGTAATTGATCTTTACAACCGTAGGATCCACGTTTACATCCTTTCTGTTCATTAGGGAATATGCTGCTGTCTGTCAAAAAAACTATAGGTATATTCCGTCAGGACAGATGTTAGTGTTTTATACATAGTTGTTAAGCAGGTTATGGGTCTATAGCTTTTTGGTTCATTTGTTTCTTCACTTTTTGGAAGCAGGAATGTTAACCCATTAACTAGCCAAGGAGGCATCCTACTAGGGTGTTGCAAAACATCATTGTAAAGTTCTGTTAGCAGTTCATGGCTCTCTGGAAAGGCATTCAACCAAAAGTTAGGGACTTTATCCTTTCCTGGAGACTTCCATTTGCTTGACCTCCTGAGAGCAGATCTTATATCTTCTACCTTGACACCCTCCCACTTTTGCTCTTCTAAGGAGTCCAGTTCTTTAGATATTCTATCAATCCAGGGGGCCTTTTCGCTGTGTGTTTTTTCTTCTGTCCAAATTTTATTCCAAAATCCCTGCACTTCTTTTGATGGTACAGACTTTACAGTAACTGTTGTTTTTCCTATCTTCCTGTAAAAATTTTTGGGGTTATTTTTGAACATGTTGTTGTCCTTGAAAAATCTAACACGCTTTTCATACCTCGCTATGCGGGCAGCTTTAGCAGATACCTTTTGCTTGATGGTTTCTATGGTGGCATCAATATCAAGTA
>NC_043000.1:98782343-98787343 GCF_006345805.1 Octopus sinensis
TAGAACTAATTACTGCCGAATATTAGATCAACTATAAACACCCTGTTATTAAAAAGAAATTAAAAGCAATATAGTATATTACTTTATGAGAACGCATATTTTAGTGTTCAGCTTGTGATCATCAAATGGTTGGTTCAAATATTTGACTAGGGAGAAAATTGCGCCCTTGAGCATGGTGCTTCATTTCACGTTGCTTCATTCTACTTTGTTACTAGCCGGGATCTGGTACCGACGTCACTTTATTCAGCTGTCGCATCGTGGATCCATGGTGAGGAAGCTGAGAGAGTGTTTGTGACTGCTCGTGCCTATATAGGCACCTGAAAAGACGAACGAAAACACGGTACATCATACTGTGTGATTGAAGGGTTATACTTACTTTTAGCACTTTAATAATTCTTTCTGCTATAGGCAGAAGGATTGGATAGTGTCTGCTGGTCGATTACATTGAACTCCCGCCCAGTGCTCATCTGGTACTTCTTTTATCGACTCGGAAAGGATAAAAGATAAAGTCGACCATGGCGAATTTTGAACTCAGAACGAAAACAACCAGAAGAGATATTGTTTAGTATTTCGTTCGACGCCAAACGGTTCTGCCTTGTCAGTACATCAATGATATGGCATTTAAAGGTGTCGAGCTGGCAGAATTTTTAGCACGCTGGGCGAAATACTTAGCGGCATTTCGTCCGTCTTCACGCTCTGAGTTCAAATTCTGCTGATGTCGACTTTGTCTTTCATCCCTTTCTGGTTGGATAAAATAGGTACTAGTTGAGTATTGGGGTCAATGTAATTGAGTTGACCCTCTCCTGAAATTGCTGGCCTTGTGCTAAAATTAATGATAATGCATTTAGCACTGAGCACCTGAAAATTCTTCGCCCGCAGCATGTTACACTCATTACTACCTACGTGCTTCGTCTGGCACTAGAAAAGCGAAAAATAAGGAGATTATAAAGAATGGATTGAATTATTTAAGAATGAAATAACAAAAAGAGAGATGGGTTGTTGAAGAGGTAGGCTTTAGTGTTGTGGGAAGAAAGATGGAAGTTAAGAATTAGTGTACGAAAGATAAATGAAGGAAATGGGAGAGATGCAATAATGAACGAATAAAGGTGAAATTATACTGTAAGAAAACTGCGATGGAAGTTACTACAGAAGATAGCAGAGTCTGGTGAATGTAGTACATATAACATGGTAAGAAAGAAGGAAATATCAGTATGTGCAATGACGCGTTATTTTATACGCACATTGGCAAGATGGCAGCGAAGTGCAGACAACTGGCAGGCTGGGTACTGAGGTTCTTCAAGAGAAGAGACAAAGAAACTATGTTGACTCTGTGGAGAACCTTTGTTCTTAGCCACCTTTATAGGTGTGTGTGTGTGTGTGTGTGTGTGTGTGCGTGCGCGCGCGTAATATATGTTGTTTGTTCCTTCTCGAACCATGTCTGGCTCACGAGGGCCGTTTTCCAGGTTTCATAGGCGTTTAGGTCCCCCCCTCCCCGGACAGGACGCCGGCCTGTCGCAGGTGAGCTGCTAGATAGAGGAGGAAGGAAGAGAGAAAGTTGTGGCGAAAGAGTTAGTAGAAGTTCGCCATTACCCTCTGCCGGAGCCGCATAGAGCTTAGGGACTTCGCTCATAAACACATCTATCCCCCGGTCTGAGTTTCGAATCCGCGATTCCCGTCCGCGAGCCCGCTGCCCTAACCACTAAGCCATGTGCCTCCACATACATATATGAATGTGTGTGTGTGTGTGTATGTGTGTGGTAAGAAGCCTGCTATCAACAACATGATTCCAGGTTTATTACTGCTGCGTGACTCCTTAGGCAAGTATCTTCTACTGTAGCCGCGTGCTGATCAAATCCCTCTGAGTGGATTTCATAGAAAGGAAACGGAAAGAAGCCTGTCGTATATATCATCATCATCATCATCATTTTCCGTCCGCTTTCCGTGCTGGCATGGGTTTGACGGTTTGACTGAGGACTGGTGAGCCAGAGGCTGCACCAGGCTTAATCTGATCTAGCAAAGTTTCTACAGCTTGTTGCCCCTGCTAACACCAACCACTCCAAGAGTGTAGTGGGTGCTTATACGTGCCACCAGCACGAGGGCCAGTCAAGCGGTTCTGGGAACGACCACGCTCGAATGTTGTTTGTCACGTGCCACCAGGACATGTGCCGGTAAAGCGACGCTGTGAACGATCACGCTCGAATAGTGCTTTTAACGTTCCACTGGCACGAGTACCAATCAGGCGGTACTGTCATCAGCCACCAGTCTACAGCCTTCTATTATTAAGGTCTAAATTAATCCTAGTTCTACAACTTTATTTTTAACTTGTTCACTAAGGAAATGTTGGTTTCAAATTTTTGCACAAGGCCAGCAGTTTCCGGGAGTGGGGCGTTACGTCAATTACATCAACACCAGCATTCAACTGGTACTTATTTTATCGACCCTGAAACGATGAAAGCCAAAGTCAACCTCGATGGAATTTGAACTGAGAATGTGAAGACAGATGAAATGCTGCTGAGCTTTTTGCCTGGCACAGTAATGATTCCATCAGCTTTCTGCCATATATATCTCTTTTACTCATTTACTTGTTTCAGTCATTTGACTGCGGCCATGCTGGAGCATCGCATTTAGTCGAGCAAATCGATCCCAGAACTTATTCTTTGTAAGCCTAATACTTATTCTATCGGTTCTCTTTTGCCGAACCGCTAAGTTACGGGGATGCAAACAAACCACCATCGCTTGTCAAGCGATGTTGGGGGGGGGGACAAACACAAACACTTAAACATTTATACACACATACATACATACATACATATATATATTATATATATATATATATATATATATATATATATATATGCATACTCATATACGACGCGCTTCTTTCAGTTTCCGTCTGCCACATCCACTCACAAGGCTTTGGGTGGCCCGAGGCTATGGTAGAAAACACTTGCCCAAGGTGCCACGCAGTGGTAATGAACCCGGAACCATGTGGTTCCGGGCTCATGTTGTTGGTAAGCAAGCTACTTACTACACAGCCACTAATGCATGTATGTATGTATGTATGTATGTATGTATGTATGTATGTATGTATGTATGTATGTATGTATGTATGTATGTATGTATGTATGTATGTATGTATGCATGTATGTATGTATGTATTCTCTGGTCGATTTGTTCGAATAAAACCCATCAAGGCGGCGTCCCAGCATGGCCGCAGTCAAATGACTGAAACAAGTAAAAGAAAGACATATATGACGGAAAAAGAAACATATATCGTTGCTATTATGTTAAATTGTCGTATATCCAAATTTTTTTTCAATATTTATTTTTACATAAGACAGCGAGCTGGCAGAATCGTTAGCACGCCGGGCGAAATGCGTAGCCGTATTTCGTCTGCCGTTACGTTCTGAGTTCAAATTCCGCCGAGGTCGACTTTGCCTTCCATCCTTTCGGGGTCGATTAAATAAGTACCAGTTACGCACTGGGGTCGATATAATCGACTTAATCCGTGTGTCTGTCCTTGTTTGTCTTCTCTGTTTTTAGTCCCCTTGTGGGTAGTAAAGAAATAGGTATTTCGTCCGTTTTTATGTTCTGAGTTCAAATCCCGCCGAGGTTGACTTTGCCTGTCATCCTTTCGGGGTCGATAATTAAGTACAAGTTGCGTAGTGGGGTCGATAAATATATATATATATATTATATAGAGAGAGAGAGGGATATATATATATATATATATATATTATATAGATAGATAGATAGATGGATAGATAGATAGATAGATAGATAGAGATAGATAGATAGATAGATAGATAGATATATAGATAGATATATAGATACATACATACATACACACACACGAAAAGTTAGCTTGCTAACTATTTAGCTAGACAACCCGGTAGGCACACCGAAAAACAGAGAAAGTAGGAAAACATGAAGGAAGAAATGAATACGCTGGTAGAGAGAGAGAGAGAGAGAGAGAGGAAGAAAGGTGGAAATGCAGGGAGGGAGAGAGAGAGAAGGGGAGAGGTAGGGAGAGAGAGAGAGAGGAGAGAGAGAGAGAGTAGGGAGGCTGGACAGAAAAGTAAAATGAAAGACATACAGCACATAAATCAGATTGAATAACTGATGGGTATGATAGGAAAAATGTAGTTGAGAGGTAAAATACAAAGTGAGAATAGTCACGAAAAATAAAAAGAAAGCGAAAGAAAAGAAGCAGGAGGAAAACTAAGAAAGAAAGAATAGAATATGAAAGGGGAAAAAATATCGCCCATGGGAAAGAAAAACATTAAAAAATTATAAAAGGAAGGAAAAAAAAAAAGAACATTTCAAAACTAAGATTGAATAAAAACATTTAGATAAAACAAAGGAGTGAAAGAAGAATATAGAGAAAGCAGGATGGATTAAGGTAAAGAATGGAACGGAAGAAGACCATTGGTTGTTAGTAGCTTTTAGTATTCTGCCTCGTTGTTATTGTTTTTGTTTGCTACAAGCTCCCATAACCGGCTTTGGTCAACAGTTCACTTCGGTTAAGTGTGAAGAGCGGTAAATTACCAAATCAAACTCTTCAGAAATTCTTCAAGTACCATTTAAAAAGAAAACAACAAAAAACCAAAAAAAAAAAAACCAAAAAGAACACAAAATGAAAAAAGAAAAGAAATTCATATATTATTCTTATTTTTTGGCTTCTTTTTTTACGCTTTGGAAGTGAATGAACTTGTAACTACACACACACACACTCACACACACACGCACACCCACGCACACCACACAACCATACACTCGCACACAGATAAACCCACGTTATCTATCTATCTATCTATCTATCTATCTATCTATCTATCTATCTATCTATCTATCTATCTATCTATCTATCTATCTATCTATCTATCTATCTATCCATCCATCCATCTATCTATCCATCTATCTATCTATCTATCTATCTATCTATCTATCTATCTATCTATCTATCTATCTATCTATCTATCTATACAATATATAGTGTT
>NC_043000.1:98789843-98814843 GCF_006345805.1 Octopus sinensis
GTGTATTGACATTTAAAACAAACTGCATACGCGCATACACGAATAGAAATACAAATGCACACACGCTGGCTGTCACACCTCATATACGCATTATATAAACATACACATATACACACTCACATATATTCATATATCATAACATATATTAATATATCATAACGTATATTCATACAGTCTGGCGAATACCTGATACGGCTACACTCAAAGACAACAACATGGTAAGTACCCACGTTGTATTACCCAACTTTTTTTTTGTTATGTTCGTCTAGCTGCTGTCTTTAGTTTTTTTTTATTATTGCTGTATATCTATATATCGTTTTTCCCTGCTCCTGGTGTACTTTTCGTTTCATCCGGTTCTTGTGTGAATCCTGTCCTGACATATTTTGTGACTCGTGACGGTAATCTTCAATCATGCGCCAAGTTGTAATAGTTGTTGTTACTATTATTATATGTGTGCGTGTGTATGTGTGAGAGTGTGCGAGCGTGTATGTATATATGTACTTATATATACTTACATAATTACATGAACATATATATATATATATATATATATATATATATATATATATATATATATATATTATATATATATATACAGGGGACTACCGTAAGGTATGTGCACTTTGGGAGTTGCCCAGAGGCGTCGTGGGTCGAGGATCCCAGTTCTGATCCGTGTATGTTGTCGCTTGCTCTCAATAAATAAATGTTTCGGGGGCAGTGTTCTGATTTGACCAGGCACTTTAAAAGTACCAAGACGGCCCTGGACACAAACGCACACGCACACACACACACACACACACACACACACACACACACACACACACACACACACTCACAAGCCCATCGGATGGCCTGTACATTTGATATTGAAGTCCATTCCGGTTACTATGATTATACTGAGAATAAGTTAATGGTATACGTGTCTAAGGAATCCTCAGCCACGTTGCACGCGCTGTTGATTCAGTTTATCGAACGACTGGACGCTTATAAGTCAAAACAGGCGGATAGACACACAGGCATATCCACACACACACACACACACATACACACACACACACACACACCACACACACACACACACACCACGCACGCACATACACACACACATACACACATGCATGTATGTGTGGTTGTGTGTGTAAGTAATTTAAGCTGCGGATAGGAAGCCTTGTGGTATTTTTTCCGGCTGTCTACGGTCTGAGTAAAAGTACCGTGTCCTTTCTCTGAAAGAATTGGTCTTCCGGGATGCAGCAAAAATAGGGAATAGGTTTACGAACCTCTTATACAGTGGCCCAAGGATTTCATTGCTTCACTTCCATACTAGCATAAAAACTAATAATGTTTCGCATATAACCCTTTATTCTCTTTTCTTTGTGTGTGTGTGTGTGTGTGTGTGTGTGTGTGCGTGCGTGTGTGTGTGCGTGCGTGTGTGTGTATGTGTGTGTGTGTGTGTGAGTGTGTGTGTGTGTGTGTGTGTATACACAAACACATACACACATCCATTCTTTATTTGGGCTTTGAATTTCATCTCTTGGAGTGATTAAGCAATTCTTTCTAATTTTAGTACAAGACTAGCAATTTTTAGAAGGGAGGAGACAAGTCGATAACATCGACCCCCGTACTAGTCAGATACTAATTTTATCAATCCCGAAGAGGTAAAAGATTAAGTTTGCTTCAGCAGGATTTGAACTCAGAATGTACCGGGCGAGCACTTTGTTCGACATTCTAAATGTTCTGCCAATTCTCTGTCTTTGGGTTGATAAAATAAGCTACCGCTGAACTACCGCAGATTCAATTATCGACAAATTCCTCTCCCTGCCTCTTAGAAATCAATATTCTTATTAAACCGAACGTAGTAGCAGAAAAATCAATAACGCATCGATAAAATGATTGAGACATTCAGTTGCACAACACTTTCGAATCTTGGCGAAACAGATTTTGCATTTTCTCCTTCCATGTCGCGATCTAGAAGGTACCAGTAATATACTCAATTAAATTTAATCGACTATTCTTTCTCTCAAAGTTTATTTTAAAAATCATTTTCATTTTGATGGATTAGCAGAATAAGCCTAATATTATTTTTACATGTCCCTTAAGGCGGCCAGCTGGCAGAATCTCTAACCCGCCGGGCAAAATGCTTAGGGGCATTTCGTCCGTCTTTATTTTCTGAGTTCAGATTTCACCGAGGTTGACTTTGCCTTTCATACTTACGAGGCTGATAAAATAAGTACCAGTTGAACACTGAGGTCGATGTAATCAACTTACTCCCTCTTCCGAACTTGCTGACTACGTGCCAGAATTTGAAACCAATATTTTTCTTTGTCCCTTTAGGTTTCGTGGTCACTTCGCTTTACTTCTCCTCCGAGAAACCCTTAATAACTGTTGCTGTAACAAGAAAGTATACAGTATAATCTGTAAAGCATCGAATAGGTGCCACTAAGCACTAGCTAGTTCTGCTAAAAATAATAGTCAAATTTACTTAAAAATTACATTCTCTTAAAACAAGTAAGAGTTATCGGATGGTGTGGCCCATTGTCTACAAAATCCAAATATATTAATAAGATTAGCATGTAATGTCCACAACTAGAATTCTTTCGAAATTATATCTTCCCGGTCAGGTTGGGTACACTTGTGGTTAAACAACACATTCACAACAGCAACCACAACGGCTAGGCGGTATATCGAGCCAACGTAGAAGACTTTACTTAGCAGCTTGACCTGCAAGATATAGCAGCCAAATCTCCATCAAATTACACCCATATTGCATTTTATAAAAAAATATAGAACACGTTGGATAATGAAGTCTTAGATACACTTACTCTTTCATCAAAATCCGGGATGTTCATGGTCGGAAGACCTTTGATCATATGTCTACCCGAACATTCCTAAAGCGTTGCTCACCAGCAATAACAATTTTTGTATTTTTAGTTGCATTCATTTACGTTCTCAGTTCAAATCCAGACATTTCCGACGTTGCTTTTCATTCTTCTGTGTTCGATGCTATACAGTACAATTTGTTGTTGTTTTGCCTATTCTTGCCAATGACTATTCTGTCTTTTTTTCCCTAAGTCAGGAAATCCAGAACCACATCCTATTCTATGTCTTGTTTCAATCCCTAAACTAGACGAGTTGTGCCTATATTTGAAAATCATTATTATAAAAATGGAAGCGGGGGATTCGTAGAGGGACAAAGAAAATACTTTGTGGTATTCTTTTGTGTAACTTTCCGTTCTGACTTCAGATCTCAGTGGTTAACTTTACCTTTGATTTTGCAAGGATCGATAAAATAAAAATATCGTCCAGGAAACAGTTAACGCCACATCTCTCTATCTCTTTGACGCTTTTCTCATTGCCTGGTAGTCTCTCACTCCATCTATCTAGTAATTTTTTTCTCTCTCTCTCTGCTTCTGGAACAATAAAATCAAGTACAACAGAGGTTCTCTGGAACTTTTGGTTCCCAAACCTTTCCGGGTTATTAATTTTTTCCCGAACGAGAATGACCAACTCTAAATTAAACCATATTAAATTTACTTAAATAATTAAATAAAATATAGTTATTTATAAATTCACGTAAATGACACACATTTATTGATACTCTACCGAGTAAGGTATTGTGATACTGGTAACCGTGGGGATTTGGAGTTCCTGCTTGTAAACTAATGCGACAGACGTGTCCGGAAAGCTACTGTTGTATCTTATTACAATGCATGGCCTTATGTTCGTGCCAGAAATAATTACGTTGATTTTTAATACATAAAGGTGAAGGAATGTGTTTATGTTCCGAATTGTAGGCGCCGGTTTTGCACCAGAGTAGCTGAAATTTTGCATTGGAAACATCTTTACATTGAGGATGGCATCGAATATGTGATTTCCTCAAAAATTTGTTCTTTTTAGCACCTGACAAAAGAACTAACAGTATTATGTACCCATAAGCTATACAAAAGATATAGAAAAGCTATTGATTAATAAAAATAATTCATATAGAGAAATTATGTAAATTAACACCGTATTTCGAAAAAAAGCATGATTTTCCCAAAATTAAAAATGCTGAGAGGAAATATTAATTTTGGTTCTGCATTTTTTAACTTTTTTATTATATACTTTCCTTGCTGATAAGCACGAACTGTCTTTTATATTGCTAGTTGTTTAAATCATTAGACTGCTGCCATGCTGGAGCACCACCTTTAAAAGGTTTTTAGTTGGACAATCAAAGTAATTATTTTAAAATCTGGTACTTCTATCAGTTTCTATAGCCAAACCACTAAAGGTGACGTAAACAAACCACTATCGGTAGTCAAGTGGTGGTGGTAGTGGGGCAGAGATGCAGCAGACACACACATATACAAACATAAACGTACGCCCACACACACACACACGCACTCGCACACACACACACACACACACAAACTCACTCACACATAAGGCCTTAGTGGGCCTGGCGGATTCTATTTATAAAACATTTACCCTAATGGTTGCAAAGCGAACTTCTTAGCCACACAGCCGTGCCTGTACCTATTACACTGACACACATGCACCCACACACGCGTACACAAACACGCACACACACACACACAACACACACACACAAACTCACTCACACATAAGGCCTTAGTGGGCCTGGCGGATTCTATTTATAAAACATTTACCCTAATGGTTGCAAAGCGAACTTCTTAGCCACACAGCCGTGCCTGTACCTATTACACTGACACACATGCACCCACACACGCGTACACAAACACGCACACACACACACACACACACACACAAAAACACGTAGACATAGACACACACACACACAAACACGCAGACATAGACACACACGCACACACACACTGATGAAATTAGTAATGTACTGCCAGAAAAAGAGTACTCAATACCATGGTACTGATGAATGATATTTTATTTTGGCCAGGTTAGTTTCGTACTACACTGAGTTTCAACTGTAGGTACATAAGATCATCAGATAAGTATCAGCTAGCCTGATGATCTTGTGTAACTACAGGTGAAACCCAGAGTGTCTACAGACTGACTCGATCAAACTAATATGTATGTATGTATGTATGTATGTATGTATGTATGTATGTATGTATGTATGATTGCATGCGTTGTATGTATGTATACATAAAAGATGAATGCATGTTTTAAGCTGGAAGTCGCAGTTTTATACCTTAGCAACTGGTATTTTCGATAGTGGAATATGTTTTCGAAGAGAATTTAAATGCTATTTAAATCTTTCAGATGATTCCTATAAAATGAAGCAACGTTGATTAATCTCGCTACTTACGCATAAATATATTATTTCTTTCTTCTGCCTTCTCCGCCTTCAATCTCTTTCTCTCTCTCTCTCTCTCTTTCTCTCTCTCTCTCTCTCTCTCCCTCTCACTATTCCTCTTCTTCACTCACCAACTATCTGTATCTAGCAATCTACTTCTATCATGTACTTCATCAAGTTGTTAATTGCTTTCCAAGATCCTGTTTCAGCGACCAATCTCTAAGATTCACGAAGTTAGTCTGCTTCCCCGTTTGTGTTCCAAGTTGACATTACAACTGTCTATGTCTTTGTACGTCTTTCTTATAGTCAGTTCTCCGTCTTACTCTGACTCATGCACTCTCTCTCCTCTTCTTTATCCATCTCTTTAGTTGTCTATCTATCTATCTATCTATCTATCTATCTATCTATCTATCATCTATCTATCTATCTATCTATCTATCTATCTATCTATCTATCTATCTATCTACATACCTCTCTCTCTATATATCTTCTACTGTAGAATTACATTTATAAATATGTATGTATACATTCATATACACACACATATTTATATATATATTTTCATACACGCATACATAAATATAGATATATTTATATTATTTACTTGATAAATGACAAAGGAGCAGTGCCTCGCGGCTGGTTCAGCATTAAAGGATAGTGCTTAGAAGATAATTGTGTAGTGCATTACAAGACTTTTATCAAACGGTTATAGTCCCATACATACATACATGAATGCATGCATGCGCAGTATATATATATATACATATATATATATATTGTATATATATTGAAATATTTAATAATAGTTTAATTCAGCTTCGCATGACTTAATGTTCCGTACGCACTTCAGAGAAACCTCTCTCATCATATGTAAAGAGGTATACCACGCATCCACGAAACATTAAGTCATGCGGCGATAGTATGATGAATGCTACATTTTTTCGTTTCTTCACTCATTCGTATATATATATACCCGCATATATTCACACACACACACACACACACACACACACACACACACATACACACACACACACACACACACACACACACACCACACACACACACACACACAACACACACACACGCACATACACATACTCAATCACCCACATACACACACATTTTAACTAGCCGAAATTTACAAAAATAAATCAACGACCACGGGTTTCGTGGTGTGCCAAATACTAAACTTTATACTCATGTAGTGCGCTCTATTTATCCTGTTTGTTCTATCCGTCCCCCACCACAGAATCAGGTACTAGATTTGTTAAAATAATTGTCGTGATCAATACAGATTCTCGTATCTTGCATCTTCCGTTTTCTCTCATTAATCAAATACCCAGCGAACACTAATTTAGTGAACGTGCGTTACCGGCAAGCTAACAGGTGTTTATCTTACGATTTATTATCTAATTGTGTATGTGTATGTGTTTGTGTGTGCGTCTGTGTATATATATACATACACACAGACATATTATATGCATGCATGTGTGTGTGTGTATGTATATATATATATATATATATATATATATATATTATATATATATATATAGTATATATGGAGGCGCAATGGCCCAGTCGTTAGGGCAGCGGACTCGCGGTTTCGATTCCCAGACCGAGCGTTGTGAGTGGGTGTTTATTGAGCGAAAATACCTAAAGCTCCACGATGCTCCGGCAGGGGGTGGTGGCGATCCCTGCTGTACCCTTTCGCCACAATTTTTTCTCACTCTTTCTTCTGTTGGCCTGCTCGCTTAGCTAGCGGGGTGGCGTCATTTGAAGGCTAAAACAATGCGAAGCGCATTGTGACCAGCGATATGTAGCAACATCTGATACCCTGGTCGGTCATGGTGATCACGGTGATATATATATATATACATACATACATATATATATATATATATATATATATATATATATATATATATATATATATATACATATATATATATATATTTATATGTATGTATGTATGTATGTATGTATGTATGTATGTATGTAAATTTGGAAGTGATATAGTGTACTAGCAGCACACTAAATGAATTACTGAAAGCATTCTAGGCTGACAGATGTTCGTTTTCGAGTTATTTCACAACAGCGCTTCAATCCAATCAACTTATGAAGCAAAATGTGATATTTATTTATTTATAAAAAGGTTATATGAAAATTAGCAAAACTTTAGGGCTGAGCTCGTTAACGTTATATTTCAAAGTATGGAAGTTGACGTATGATGGAACAATCAAATTTCATATAAAGAAGGAACAGAGAGTATAGGTTTGGGTCACAAATGATTAAGTAAATAATGAGATAGATGGATAGATAGATAGATAGATAGATAGATAGATAGATAGATAGATAGATAGAGAGAGAAGAGAGAGAGAGAGAGAGAGAGAAGAGAGATAAAGAGAAGGGATATCCTGTCAGTCTTGTTAGGGCTCATGTGTAGGTGCATGATTAAGAGACTGTGTTTCGACTTTCAGTCCGAACTTCGAGAAAGCTATTCTGTTACTGCCCCCGGCCATTTAAAGTTTAGAAGAGAACTTCGTAGATGGAAACTACGCAGAAGCTCAGTGCTTATACATACAAATGCGTGCACGTTTGTGTGTGTATGTATACGTGTGTGCATTATGTGTATGCGTGTATGCATGCGCCTATGTGCATCCTCTTGTTTGTGTTTGTTTCACCTGCCGCTTAACAACCGGTGTTGGTTGTTTACGAAACTGCAGCTTAACGCTTCGGCAAAAAAAAAGATAAAATAAGTATCAAACATGAAATGAATCCTGGGGTCGATTCTATCGATGAGCCACTCCAATGATGTAGTCAAACAAACAACATTGTCGTAGACGAACGATCAAAATCAGCAAAGCAATAAATGAGTAAAAGATATATAGAAAATGAAGGAAGAAAACAAGAGCAAAAGAAAGTACGGAAGGAGAGAGAGGGGCGGGGTGAGAGATGAGAGAGAGAGCAGAGAGAGAGCAGAGAGAGATAGAGAGAGAGAGAGAAGAGAGAGAGAGAGCAGAGAGAGTGAGCAGAGAGAGAGAGAGAGAGAGAGAGAGAGGCTAGCAGAGAGAGAGAGATAGAGAGATAGATAGAGAGAGAGAGATAGAAAGAGAAACGATGAGCAAGGATGGAAAATAGAAATGTTTATGGAAAAGGGAATTTAATAGGATGTTTGTGAAAGAATATTAGAAAAAAATATATCTCTGTATCTTATCAGTGCTTACCATAACAGATAAAAGACAGTATTGGATAGATGTTTATGCCAAAAGAGTATATATCAAAGGAGGGGAATAACTTATTAAATGTGTATTATAATAAAAATAACTACATAGAAACATTTGAAGGAGACTATGTTGTGTTATGTATGCATATTTTATGCATTATATATGTATATATATATATATATATATATATATATATATATACATATGTGTATATGTCCTATGGTGTATAGTTCTACATACACTTATATGTATGTATGGATATAATATATATATACCGTATGTATATATATATATATATATGTATGTATATATATAGATGTATATAATATATATATATATATGTATATATATATATTCATATATATGTATATATATATATATATATGTATATATATTTATATATATGTATATATATATGTATATATATGTGTGTGTGTATGTGTGTATGTATATATATATATATACCTGTATATATGCACACACATACATATATATGCATGTATAGAAGAACCTGGCTGAGAACTAACAGCCGTTTCGTCAGTCATTTAGTTATCTAGATTCATCACGATTTCGGCGCTGGAAATGCTACATCAATCGTTTGTAGAAGAGAGAACAAGAAGCTTTGCCTATAAAAAACTTAGAGGACGGAGACTTAAGTAAAGCACACACACACACACACATACACACACACATACACACACACACACACACACACACATATATATATATATATATATATATATATACGTGTGTGTCACTGCGTGTTTCTTTGTGAGTTTGTATGTATGTATGTATGTATGTATGTATGTATGTATGTATGTATGTATTTGTTTGTGTCTTTGCTATGCATTTGCCCCTCATCACCGCTTGACAGATGGTTTTGGTTTGTGTGCTTCCTCGTAATGAAGCGGTCCAGCAAATGAGACTGATGGAATAAGTGCCAGGCTCTGCAAAATATTAACAGGCACCAGGGTTGAATTGTTCAACCAAATCTCTGCAAGGGAACGCCCCAACATGGTCACAGTCTAATGACTGAAACAAGTAAACGATAAAAGATATTGATAGATACATACAGATACTTACTCGGTAAATCCTGTATACATTTACTATAGTACAAATTTGGATGTGACCCCTAATGTTTATTTTGCAAGCATTTTTCTACGACAAATGCTTTCCCTGATCTACATTTCCTTATCTTCCATATTCTACGATATCTCCCATATGCAACGCAATTCATGGATCATTTCCTTTGAGTCTCCTCTCTCCGATTTCCCTTAACTGTTTGCGAAATACATAAACACTAACTTGCAGAGATACACAGATACACACGTACATTTACACATTCTCTCTGACACACATATATTACGCATACACACACAATCGTATACACATGCACATAGAGTCCTAATTAATTTGGATAATTTCAAGAAATTCAGAATACGTTTCACAAAATTGATTTACATGCTTCAGGGCTAATTTGATCTTAGTCAACTTGCTGACCTTAGTAAAATCTTGATAAATCTAATCAGTATTGAAACACGAAATTCTACCTTAACATTTGTGGCCTTGTGCCCATATTAGAAATCAATATTTTCACACATGTGTTGAACAGCTTCGTCAAAGGAGAAAACCATGTTGTTTTAGTTCAGCTTCAAGTCAATTCGGCCGAAACAGACTTATAATAAAATGCCTTCCATTGATGATCAACCGTTTTATTTTTTCTAAATGTGTCTAGGAATACACTCTGACATCTTCCCTTTCAATTTGTCAAGAGAGTTGGGTATGTTTTGAAAAAGTTTTGGCTATTACTTTCTACATGTCAATTTTCTACATGTCAATTAATAGTGCAGAGACGAATTGTTCTTCACGTGGGTAAGAAATCTGTCACTGAATGTATGTTATTTTCGGAGTTGATGTCACGGGTCATACGTACTTTCTAAAATCCTTTGAAGAATACTAAAAAAAAAAAAAGCGATCAGGCGATCATCGCATCAACATACAATTAAAGTAATGGGCAAAAAGAAAAATATAGAACACCCCTTTGTCTTCATCCATCACAAATGAACTGAAATGCAAGAGCAAATAATATTTTTATCTAAAGATGTCACTTATTTGTGGTAATTAGAACGTTGTTCTTTAGCTGCAGCCTATCGCACATAGTCGATCTACTGTTTTCATTATTGTTGCTGTTCTTTAGTCTCAGGACATTTCTGATCGAGCTGACCTATGACGAAAGGCGTTCTCCGAATAAGCACTTCTCGTGTTAACCTGGTGTTTCAAGGGCTACACTCCCCGGAATGTCTTTTCTAAAAAAAACAAAAGAAAAAAAAAACACACACGGTAGTATGATGACATTAAGTATATGTTTGATCGTTATATCTCGTTGGTCGCGCAATCACATAGGAACTCTCTCGCTCCATAGTTGGGAGTTGTATTGTAAATCTTAGTAGTGGTTGGAGGGTGGAGTATTTTCTGGAAGTGAGGAGGTAGGTCTGTCTCTTTTTAAACAGTCACTGCTACATTAGTGATGTGCGTTTACATGTTGAGATCCTCAGTGATAGTAAGGTCAAATACTTATAGTGACTTTGAGGGTTCTAGTTGCATGTGGTACATGTAAACATATTGCGATAATATTTTCTTACGTGTAGTTTCTTTGACCTTGTATTGTTGAAGGTGGCAATATTTGTATAATTTCGTTGGAGTATGTTTTCGATGTTTCTGTTCATGGAGTCAGTTTAGCATGAAGGTTTAGCATAAAGGTCTAGATTGCATGAAGATGACGCTTGGGTGTTGAAGGTTAGCGTGAAAGGAAGAATAGTGTCACTGGTGTAAGAGTGGTGTTGGCCCACTCTTTTTAAGGGTGTAGGGTGTGAATTAAGAGGAATTTAACAAGTGTTTCTGGTAGGTCAAGTGATCACGTACACGTTCCATTGTTGGCTCATATGATATGAGTTATTGAATATATTACAAACTTACAATTTAAAACACATACGAATGAATGAATTCAGCTCTATGTGTTTCAGATATAAGTTTGTGATTTCGCTTAGTCTTAAAGACTTTGAATTTCTGTTTCCTTCATTGGTTCTTATAAATCTTTTGAAGGGAGGCACTCTTGCTATGCTCTTAGTAGCATGCGCCAATCTATGTTATGCAATGGATGTCTGTCTTCTTTCTAAGGGCTTTGGTGAGTGAATTCGTAAACCTGCTTGAAAAGCAAGTTTGCTGTTAGCGTGAAGGTTAATTATCTAGAATTGTTAGCACAGGTGATGCACTGTAGTACAGTTTGTTAGAGTTACCAATTAATTAACAACTTATTTGTATATCATTTTACTGCTTCTTGGAGGTTATGTTGGATACAAATATTTACCAGTTTTCTTATTTTTGACGCTTTACATTGTTAATTTTTCGTTTACTGTTTGATTTTTAGTTTTATTTGCGATATTTCTGAATAAGTATTTTGTATACTTTAGCATTTTTATTAAGTTTTTTTCTTGTTTCAGTTGTGTAATTAGAATTTGTGTTTGTTTATATTACCTTGTGGGATGCGTTTCTGGAAGCTTCTACAATTATTTTATCTAATATAAGCTATGCAGTAACAGGATTGGAGATTACGGTACAGTCCAATTTGATGAACCTTAAATATCTCTTATGTAAGAGAAGTTTCGATGGTAGGGTTTTGAAGTTTGTGAAAATGTTTATTTTGATTATTGATGTGTGAATGCTTTGAAATGATGAAAAACATTCGCTGAGATAGAATTGGGAAATGTTTACCATGTTGTACTCCTAAGTGTTATAGTTATCTCGGCTTGGTATCTGGGCTTATTTAAGTGGATTGTGAACGATAAAAAAATTAAAAAAAAAAGAATTTAGATATGTTGCTATTGTATTAGATCTTTTCGTTTGCTATATTGGTTTTCTACAAAGATGTGATGTGCGCACTCAAGTTTTTTCAAATTATGGTTGCTTGGCAGAGAATTAACGCAGTAGTTGATGGGTGTTTTGGGATGGTTCGTTGGTTGGTTGGTGAGGTTGAAAGTAATATGTTTACATATATTATAGGAATGTTGATAAAGTTTAACTCCAGTACAACACTGATCAAAGATGTTTCCGTTGCAGTTACCTTTTAATATCTACAATAACATTCTCCTATATAACAGTTTTTTTTCTTACACCTGCAATCAGTGATTTTGGGCAATATTTTGGTCGGTGTTTCTAGAAGTATGAAGTCACAATGGAACAGTTAATTTCTCAGCTCATAAATCATGTGCTATTTGTTGTTATTTAGATTTAGGTCAGCTCTGATCGATAAACTTATGAAGGAAAGGCGCGGCGGCTGTGAACACAAGACTGTATCTAAGACCACATTGTCCAATGCTATGTGTTCTTCCTTCTCTTAAAACAGTAAGGTGGGATTTCATGGAAGTTTGGTTGCAATTTCTGAAGACCACATAGATACTTCTACTGTGTTCCTTCTTGTAATTTACCACAGGTGACTTAATGTCTGTTGTTATTGTCTAAAAAATGAATCTGTAAGAATATAGTACTAAATGCAGAATTGCATACTTGTTACAAGCTAGATATTGTGACGCAGCATAACTTGTGCTATTGTGACGCAGCATAACTTGTGCTATTTACAGCATTTTTAGATCATGTTTTACTGTTGTTCTTTTTAAATCTTTTTAAACAGGAGAGATTGTAGCACTAATGAGTTTCCACAGCAAGTCTGTGACTTGTGAGAGGGAGAGAGGAAGGTGCTCTTAACTGTAGACTTGGTCAGAATGCTTGCAACTGAGTGGACTCTGCTAAAGGCACACAAGGTGTTTGGTGGGAAATAATAAAGAATCTTTGTTCCATAAAAAGAATTATGAATATCTATTATGAATCTGTGGAGAACATTGGCTATTTTCGCTGTTTTGTGAGTGATATGACTTGAATTTGAATATTGGATGTTGTTCTACTTGTCATAGCCGCAGGTTTGTCATGCTGGAGCAAAACTTACAATCAAAGATTGCATTATCCCAATATCCTTCAATATGTAACTCTATAGGGTTATGTTTTAGAGAGATGATTAAGGGATAAGGTATGACTGGTGTTGTTCATATTTTAACCTAAGGCATTATTAATACACTAGCGTTGTTATTTTTTGTGTAGAACCAATATAGTATTTGGGTGTAGTTTAACCGAGTCTGTTCGTGGTTTTGCCTTATCTTTTTATATATTCTACGCCTACAGTAAATTTTGTGGAAAGGTTATCGGCAATAATTAAAATTTTCAAGGATTTCTTCTTGATTCATAATCAACACAGTCTTCACAGTTGATGTATTTCCTTGACACATTTGCAATATTATCAGGAGACATGTTAATAGTTACTTATGAGATTTCAAGCATTTCGACAGATAATTAGAAGTTTCTCAACCAAACGCTGAATGATCTTAGAATCTCAGAAGAACGTGTTTGATTTTCCGATTTCTTCAAAAAAAATTGGTTCTAAATGATTGTATCGGCACGCTATAAAATCAAATCTTTTTTTACTCGTCGGGAGTTTAACAAATTGCAGTTATCTAACTTTTCGTATTCCTCATAATGTTGTATGTCACGACTGAGAGGGTTTCCCCGTGGAAGCTTTAAACTGTGTATATAACACAGACTGCATCCTTGAAGCAATAACACCAAAGCTTATAAAAAAATTCTAGCAAGTCTTCGACTCTAAATCTAGCTGGTCAGGAAATAATGTAATAATTTAACTCAACAAAATTGGAACGAAATATTCAACGAAGATTCTTATTCAGTCAAAAACAAAGAATAAATTTCAGGAGTAAACAGGTGCTTTTCACCAGCAGTCTATTTAATTTGTTTTCATTTAAAGTTAAACTAAAATCTACAAAAACGTACCAAGTGCAAATCCAGAAACCTTACACCTGTTACATTTATGTTTAATAACCCTCTCAATTTTAGGCTCCAGAACTAGACGGTTGAAATTCTGTTAAGCATTTTGTTCGGCGTGCTAATAACTCTGCCTGCTCACCGCCTTTAATTCTTTCTACTATAGGTACAAGACCTGAAATTTTCTGAGGATGTGCTTGTTGATTAAAATAAGTGCTTATGCGACACTGATTCTATCGATCCCGGAAAGATGATAGTCAAAGTCGACCTCTGTCCTGCGAGGTAACGATCCTGTCAGCTCGCTGCCTTTGGCTATGTTTAATCAATACACCCTTCCTTAATACGCATTAAATATTGTAAACTTAATACACATTAACTGTTGATCGCCCCATTAGAACCTTTTTATTAATTACCCAATAATACATTTGGCATTAGAGAACGTTTGCCTAAAGCTGTATAGGTATATATTAGCAATTCGTGTTTCCCAATATTTCTATAAAAATGTTTTCGGTAAAAATACAACAAAATGTTTTCCCTGAAGCAGCATTAGTAAACTAACTCCAATCTCTTAAGGTGTAATCCCTAGAACTTAGAAGAGAGAGCTACAACTTTATTTGCGCCTAGAATATACTGAAAAGTGAAGTACTTGACTTTGGTATATTGAATAAACACACAAAGAAGAATACCTTATCAATTGCTCGATTTCACGTCATTTAATACGCGGCATTTCGTCACAGTAACCATGTCTTCTGTGAACGCACGTCATTTAATTTTTTACCTATATAAATCAGAAACGCTTCTTATAATGCATAAGCTTTATTTTCGTATGACTCAGACCCCAATTTTTCTCTTACGATATAACATCTTCAGAATGTTATGAACCGTGTAGAATATACAATCCTTCAATTCACAGGTTGCCCAACAGAAATATAAACATACGAGGCTTTAAAAATTACACAAGTAAAACAGCTGCACGAATACTGAACGCCATAAGTAATAATAACAAAAACAAAAAGAAAATGTTCCTGTATAGGAAGTAGTAAAATGAATTTAAAAAACGATGGTACAAAGTTCGCAACGTTCTACTTTCTCATTTTTCGATTAACTAAAAGCCAATTAAAGATAACCCAAAATATGTAAATATTATAATACACAATTACACACACACACTGACATACATACAAAACTATATTAATATGTACGTGCGTTCGTGTTTGTGTAACTATAACATCTATATATATATACATATATATAGTCAATCAAAAAAAAAAAACACAGAGAAAGCAGAAAAAACACAAATGAATGTTTAGACGTGACACAGGAAATGTAATGATGAGATTCTCAAAGAAGGAAAAAAGTAGTAGTTTTACGTTTCGAGCAGAGCTTTTCTTCGGAAACAGAAAAAACAAGAATGTCCAAGACGAAAGAGGAGATAAAAATCGCCAATAATCACGTGTGGTTACATTATATGCTTATATACATATACATACATACACAGATACATACATACATACATACATATTTATATCTATCTATCTATCTATCTATCTATCTATCTATCTATCTATCTATCTATCTATCTATCTATCTTCTATCTATCTATCTATCTACCTACCTATCTATCTATCTACTATCTATCTATCTATCTATTATCTATCTATCTATCTATCTATCTATCTATCTATTATCTATCTATCTATCATCTATCTATCTATCTATCTACCTACCTATCTATCTATCTATCTATCTATCTATCTATCTATCTATCTATCTATCTATCTATCTATATCTATATATATATATATATATATAATATATATATATATATATATATATATATTATATATATATATATGTATATGTATATATAATTGCTGCGTGGAAGGTGTTTATAAGCCATTTAAGAAATACACAAAACCGTTAGATTCACTTCAACATTTAAATTTAATTTGTCTAAATGGCTTATAAACACCTTCCACGCAGCAACTGTTTTCGTTCTAGCACACGATCTCAGATCAAGTCACTCACTATGCAAGTACATCACTCTCCCTCTCTCTCTCTCTCTCTCTCTCTCTCTCTCTCTCTATATATATATATATATATATATATATACACACGCATATCATCATTTAACGCCCGTTTTCCCTGCTGACATGGGTTGGACTTATAGAATTAAATAGATAGATAGATAGATAGATACATAGAAAGATCCTCAAGCGCACATATATATACATTTAAATATACTGATAAATTATTGTTTAAGCAAATATAATTTCCGTAGTTCATATTCTGCACGCACAATACTTAAACAAAATACGTGTCTATATACACCCAAGAATCTGTGCAACTCTGTACACAATTACGTTCGTGTTCAGCGCACATATACGTGTGTTTACTTGTTTGTGTACATGTGTAACTGCGCATGCGTATGTGTGCACTAGATGGATATATGTATATGCGTGTGGGATATCTATGTGAATATTAACTTCGTTTTATCTCCATTCAGTTCACATGATAGCCTGTTGAGGTGAACTGCTGGGGGCAATAGATAAAAATACGTTCAAACGTTATTTTTATTTCATTTGTTATATTTTTCCTTATTTATTATTATTTTTTTAACAGTTTTGTTTTTTTAATGTTCTCGGTCATTTCTTAGTTTACACAATCTACCATGTGGTTATGTTTACCAACTATTATCAGTATTGGTGCGTGGCCAAAGATCGAGTTCTGTGATTCCCTTCTGCTTCTGATGCCGTGAATTGCTAGGATCATTAGAGAACTGCATTGGCTTGCACGGTAGCACTAAATTAAAATCCCGCTGAGGTTATCCCTACTTTTCATCTATTCGGCGTCGATAATAAAGCACCGATCTTGGGCGATGGATTGGTGTAACACTTAGTAGGTTGGGTAGGTTCTTTGCTGTATCTCTTCCGGAAGTTTGCATTTTATCAGCAACACATGCAACGGCACTGGTGCCAAGCTGTGGTTGCCTATGTTTCGACATTGTTGTTGTGCAGATGTGAGACTTGAGTAAATGGACAGCTGCTAATATTCCAAAAAGAAATCTTGCTTAGGCTATCACATACAAGTGTTAAAATCTGGTTGACATTGACCAACAGAGGCCCTACCCATGTTACATGCTATAATTCATAAATATCAAATGCAGCGAGATTTGAACGCAGAAGTGGAGTATATGTATATATATATATATATATATATATATATATATATATTATATATATATATATATATATATATATATATAATATATATATATATATATATATATATATATATATATATATATATATATATATATATATATATATATGTACCTCTTTTTGTCTCTCTTCTCTTCCCAGGTGACCGTTGGCCGACTGCTAGCCCTTTTGCGTCTGACCACGGTCACTGCCACACCGATATTCTTTCCTCTGCTGTAAGGCTTCATTTGCACACACGCCAGCTCAATTCAATTCGTCCCCAGTCGAAAGACGCCTGTTGTTATGTCCTGTTATTATTATTATTATTATCATTATTATTGTTTTTTTATTGTATTTTTGTATTCATATTCGTGTAACATCGTCTGTTTTTCTGTCCTTGTTTTGTATATATTCGATGCTTTTTCCCAAGGAATCTAATGCTCTTAGCTTAGTTTTTCATTGAGGCTGGCCGGATTGGAGCAATCTCAAGATTAATCAGCCGAAATTGCGAGGATGATCCGGTTCTTCACTGAAGATAAACGGTTTCGAATGACCCGTCCGTGTTTTTTTTTTGTATCGTCTATCTGGAGGTTTTTTGTCTCTTTTTGTATCACCTAGTTGTCCGGATGTTTTGCGTTCTTGTCCCATTTAGTATTTTATTATATATATATATATATATATATATATATATATATATATATATATATATATATATATATATTACATTCCCCCTGTAACAGGTTTTTCGTGTCTGTCAAAAGGTGTAAAGTATATGAGCCGTCAAGTATATACCAACTCTCACAGCACTTTTACTGACAAGGCTTCGTTCGACTTCAGATGATAGAAGATAAACTTAACCATGGCGAGGCACAATGAGAAAGAACTCGGTAACATTTGAACCATAACCTCTTATCGGTTATGTCTCCTGTGTAAGTGACGATTGTTGATTACACTTTGAAGTCCACTCCCTATCATCGTCTTTTCAACTGAAGTTGTGATTTGTGAGATGAAAACACTTTTACTTTTAATGTCAGATTATGAAAGAATGTTACAGTTGAGAAGCGTCAACTATCAGAGCAGCTACAATACATTATCATAAACATACATACATGATACACATATGAAAATTCTAGCATGTACACGTACAAACATACATACATATATATTTATAAACATATACATATATAAGTATATATAAACAGATGTATGTGTTTATAAATGTATCTATACATATGCACACTAACACCAATCTATAATATTTAATATAATGTATATGTATACATATATATATATATATATATATATATATATATATATATATATATATATATATATATATATATATATATAACGGGAAGCTTTATGAAAATAGACAAAAGACGAAGGCAGGTGGGAAACAAACAAACAATTGTATTAGTATGGCGCTCAGGAAATATAAATAAAACAAGTCTTTAACGTTTCGAGCCTACGCTCTTCAACAGAAAGATACACAGAGAGAAAAAAAACACAGAAAGAAGGAGAGAAAAAAATGCGTGCAGTAACTAACGAATCAACATATATATATATATATATATATATATATATATATATATATATATATATATATATATGTGTGTGTGTGTGTGTGTATGTGTGTATGTGTGTTTGGGTGTTTGGGTGTGCATCTTTGTGTGTAATGTTTCATATACTGCATATCTGGGTGTATATGCCTTCATAAATGAAGTGGATTCTCTCTTTCTCCTTCTTTCCTTCTCTCTGTAGGTGTATGTATACACATATGCATGTTCATATACTTGGATACACACACACACACCACACACACACACACATATATATATATATATAGGTATGTATACATAGACATACATAAATGTTTTACTGTCAATCATAAGCAATTTTACATTAACCTAATGGGTTACTCTATACTACAGTTCAACGAAGGCTTTATGTATTTATGCACATTATTCTTGTTTAAGAATAATATACACAAATACGTTTACATATACATGCATACACACATACACACACACACGTAAACAAATGACAACAGGTGTATATTTGTCTATTCACTACAGCTGTTTCAAACGATTTCTTTTATGAATAGAGTTCTCACATCATGCAAAATATTGTTTTCATCAGGTGAATATTCATGAATTAATCATTTAAGAAAGAAAATTCCAAGAATCAACATTATGAGCCGGCTTTATTGTTTAAGTACCTGATTCAGTCAAATTCTGAATATATATGTATGTATATATCTATATATAGAGAGTTTTACTGAAGCTGAAAACACTTCGCAGACTATTAAGAAGCTATTACTCAGAGTTTCACGTAACCGATCATCAAACTGTACAAGGACTGATCATCGTTATGTGAAAATCTGAGAAACGGTTTGTTAGTTCTCCAGTAAAGCACAATTTTACACCTTTGCTATTCGAGTGTCATTTTCACCTTTGTTGCCCGTATGTTCTCTCGTGTATATAAATACACATACATACACACACATGACTATATGTGCGTAATTCAATTATATAAAAGCTAAAAAAAACTTTAACTGAACGATGAACTCAATATGTAAAGCTAAAATTTTGTTAAAACACTTGATACTAGTTTTGAAGGTTTGTCAATGCTAGTTCATCAAACTCTAATACAATTGCAACACCCTTTATGAATAAATAGATAAAAATTGAAAGTGGCTCGAATTAAAATAAGTGTTATAGACTACTCCAAAAGGGAATATACAGACTGGTCGCCAGAGAAACGGAAAATTTGAATCAAACTAAGAAGCATTGTTTAGATCATTAATTTCCGTTTTTCATGCAACCACATTTTATATGAGAACTTGCTAAATAGAAAATCTAGAATAGGTTTGAACTCAATATATGATAACAGGCAGTAAAAGAGAATCCAAGTACGGCAGCATCATTGCATCAATAATATTATGCGCAAATCTAAGTATACTTGATGTGAAAGTGATGGACACAAAGTTATAGAGAGTAGATAAAAGAAGCGAGAGATCTAGATGTTGACATGTTAAACAATTCATTGTCTCGTTTAGAAACAAATCCAGCGATTTTTGAAGGGAGGGGTTTAGCTGATATAATTGAAACCAGTACTTTGCTGGTACTTTATTTTATCATCTCCGTAGGCGGAGAACAGAATAAGGTGACTTCAACATTTGAACTCTGAACGTAAAATGTCTTGAAGAAATACTGAAAGGTATTTAATCCGAAGCAGTAACGATTTTGTCTGCTCGCTGCCTTTAAGTGCAATGGACAAATGAAACCAATAAATATGAAACGCTATATGAAATGCTACAAAGCTGATAATGACTAGTAGCTCAAGAACTATTAAAAAAATTATTATCAGTAACTATACATATGGGAAAAATTCGAACTTGTTTGAAGAAAGTTTGTGACAGAGAGCTATAGCTGAATAAATTAAAAGTTTTGGGAAAATCTATTGATATTGTAGATTTTATATATATATATATATATATGCGCATATATATGCATATATATGTATATATGTGTATGTATATATATGTATATACATATATATATATATGTGCATATATATGCATATATATGTATATATATATGTATGCATGTATATATATATATATATATATATATATATATATATATATATATATGCATATATATGCATATGTTTGTGTGCGAACATGAGTGTAAGAGTCAGAAAATATACATATATATGTGTTTCTGAGTGCATAAAAATCATACTAAGATGTTTCCACACACGTATATATATATATTATATATATATATATATATTATATATATATATATATATATATATATATATATATATAATATATATATATATTGGTATTTAATGTAATAGCATGACTTAGAAGTGTCGGTAAACGTAATGTATACAAATAAGAGAATTAAAAGTGATATAAGATGAAATTCATATCAAATGAAAATTTCGAATGCAGATATTGGAAAGTAAAAATCACATAATCAAAGTGTGATGAGCAAATTGAAAGGATATATATTGTTAGTTACCTTTAATCTGATGGGAATGAAAGAAAGCATGAAACAAAATCCAATAAAAGCAATAAATATGCTGAAAATGATCAGAACTGTCTAATAAAATAAATTAAAGAAGCTTAAATAGCCTTAATGGTGCAATTATGTATATATGTTAAGTCGAATAGTTAGGCATGTGAAAATTTATTAGATTAAATATATAAATTAATGACGGTACTAAACTGGGAGTCGAGTTTGATTTTAACAGTCATAATATAAAAGAGCATTAGAAATTTACAGAACCATACAAACTTCAGAAGATGTATTAAAAAAATATGTTGAATGTAAGTTAAAAGAAATAGTTTGTGAATAACTATTGCGGTATATATCGAAAGCTGGAAGTGATAAATGTAACTGAATATTAAAAGGGAAATAACCTTTATGTTAAAATAAACCGAAAATTTGGCAATGTGTAGAGTTATGAAACTCGACAAAATTAAAGCCGGTGGAGAGAATTATTGGATACTGCCAGTTAAAAGTTGAAGAATTACGGTGTTTTATGCCGACAATTATACGTTGAAAATAAATATTACCATTCAAAGAATTAGGGTAAATTACTTGGTGTTAGGATAGCTAAAACGAATATATATACTGGCTTAATTTATTTTTAGTGAAAGGTGGCGAGCTGGCAAAATCGTTAGCATGCCTTTTGAAAATGCGTAGCGATGTTTTGTCTATCTTTACGTTCTGAGTTTAAAATCCTTGAAGGTCGATTTTACCTATTTTCCTTTCGGTGTCGATAAATAAGTACCGGTTGCACACTAGAGGTCGATGTACTCGACAAGAACTCTTCCACCAAATTTCAAAGCTTGTGTCTTTAACGGAAAAGATAATTTGTATTTAATGGTATAAAAGGCCTACCGCAAAGGTTAATACGAGAATACATATGTGTGTGAATAGTTAAGAAGATGCAATAGACAAGTCTAAGATTTTAGTACCCAAAGTAGATTACAAAATTTAACTTCCATATTCGAATCCAAAACTATGCAGGTGTATGAAAAAATATGGCGGATGCTATTTTTGGTAAGAAATAAAGTGAGTATAAGGGACGAAAGAAAGATCATCGCAAAAAATTCGAGTATTTGTTTTGATTAATTTTTATAGTGTTATGCATATGGTTATCTGATAACGTATGAGAGGTGTTAAAAAAGAAAAGCATGTATAAATAATTGTGGTTTAAAGAAAATTTCTAGAAAATAATCGAAAATATATTTAGGAGAAGGATAATACATTGCCATAGGTTATAATGGTATAGAGCTCGTGAATAATATGTATACAAGAGATTTTAAGGATATAAGATTGAGCATCAAGGAAATATAGATTAACAATACTCTTTCAAAAAATCAAATGTATAAAATATATAAAAGCATTGGCAAATGTAGAAAACAAGATAATAGGAAAACTTAAGAGCCGTAGGCGATTTATAAAGTATATCATAGATATATACTTAAACGCACGCACACACACACATACACACATATATTATCTACATATACTGCTAGCTCAGTTAATGAAACGAACATACTCCACTTCCGTTATGATCCAATTTTTCGGCAAATAAGTTTTAATTATTGAAAAAAATAAAGCTACTGAAAATACAGGAGGCCTATAACGTTTTTACGCATATTGAAAATATTCTATAAATTATATCTTATGTAATTCGAATAAATGTGCAATTTCTTTAGTTTAGTCAACAAATATAAAATTCGAAATTAGGAAAAGCAAATATGATACAATGGCTGTGTAAGAATTTTTATTTTTGTAAATAAGCATCAACGGTTAACTGCTTTGGGTTCTTACAAGCTTCTAATACTTCCGTATAACAATTTAACATTATTATTACAGGATTTTTAACTTACATGGTTACTTCAAAGTTTTGGATTTTTTTTCTGAAATCCACGTGTTATTTCACTAATGATTTTAGGTAAATTTTCTGTTGTTAAAACGAGTTGTGAAAGAATCTCTTCTACCTTGACATCTTCAAATTCCACTTTCTGCACCGTTTGCAGAAAACTTTCTCAATAGCAAACTTTTGTAGTCTTCTTTAATTAAATTTGGACATTATTTTTTCCCAAACCGCAGTGATATATTAAAAACCTCTTTAATACTTTTTAGAATTCTTTAGAATTTTTCGACATGCTGTAATTACTGTGATTAAATGATACCTAAAATAGTACACCTTCAAAGATGCATTGGAATTACTAAGTTCCATAAAATCTTAAGTATATCACCAAACCTTAGACTATAATATCAATTTAGTTTTGATTGTATGAAAATGTTTTCTCCAGGAACACACGTTTGGAGTAAATCATGATTTAAAATATGGCGAAAGGCATTGTCTTACAGAACTGCCTTGAGTTCGTTATTATACTTAGAAATGTTTAGAGAATTGTTCTGAATATTAAAAAATCGTGTAACCCAAATTTTTCTGTTAGGTTTCCACGTAACAGAAACACTAAATTCCTGGACTCCTTTCATTTCTCTTGGAATATGAGAATGATAATCTCTAACATTGTTCCTCTTTAATTATAAGAGACGATATTTTGCCATTTGATATCCTGCTAACATTTTTCTCATTTCAGATTAAATTAAGAAAAGTAACACTTTCGAGCTACAGTTCTATAAAACACTTTAACTGTTGAAAATGCTGAGGCAACTCAGATATCAGCATGAACCGACTTGTCTGTTATCCGAATATTTGGAGATTACTAAAGTCTTTCTTTGTGAATAGCAACAACTATTAGAACGATTTATTTTGCTTCTTTTTTTTTTATCAGTTGAATATCTTTATGCATTTTACTAAATACTAGTTTAGAAGTGTGGCGACTGACATATCAACCATCTTAATACTTAACAGTTTCTTAATATTTTCCCTTTTTACTCCTTGTGTGTGGCAGTTAAGCGGTGTTACGCTCTCTTGAACTTCGTATGGGAACTACATCTTGTCAGATTGTTTCACTATTGTTTTTCTTTTTATTTTACAGTGCAATTACTAATGATTTCACAGAAACGCTTTTCTCTTCTCTCTCCTCTTCTCATCTTATAATATTTACTTCGGTATCAAGTGATATTGAACATTTTAGGTTTACGTGACATGATGGAATAACTAACGTAGAGAAATGATTGAAAGCAATTAAATCTACTTCAAGAAATTTCGTAATTACTACATAAGTAGAAAGATGTAGCACGAAAAAACACTCTAGAATGTAACTGCTACCAAAGTGTGACTAACTGGTTTTGTGTGCAATAATAAACTACCCAGAATCTTTCTTATAATATACAAAGATAACCAAGTGTACAGCGCATACATGTGCATTTGAATGAATGAGATATACACATGCAGTGAAACTCTAATCTTAT
>NC_043000.1:98817343-98847343 GCF_006345805.1 Octopus sinensis
ACATTGAAGCGATTATGTTCTAAAATAGCTAGGCCTGGACAATAATAGAGACTCTTGCAATTCGCAATTAGGGTTAATTTACCAGGAAGAATAAATAATAAACAGCTAACTGCAAGAGCGCCGGTTTTCTAAACTGATAACACTTTACATTCAATGATATCAATTTTGATAGGAAATAGTTTTGAAAATCTCGAATAAAACAGTGTAAACAGATGGTGCAACAGTGCATAACCGTTTAGAAGCCATACGTAAAACATGCATAATGTTATATTTAGTGAAGCTACTGGCACATTCGTTACATCAATGCGGGAGAAATGATTTGGCGACACGACATTCAGAAATTCAATAAACTTCATTCAGTATTTTCATAGTTATACTAACACTAGACAGCAGCAATATTTTAAATGTCTGCAAACGTGTTAAAATACTTGTAAATAAATAATGCTAGAATCATTTCTCATTTCAACTATAATATAACTTGAAAACATATAGCCTTTGGTTAAATGGAAATATATCGGACTAGCTTTTCATATCTGGAGAAATGAAAGTGCTCACCTCGATGAATTCATTAGTAAGTAAAATAAACAAAATATAGAAATGAAAATAAAAACAAAAATAAAAAAAGGTATTATACCAATTTCATAACCAAAATGAATTTATCTAAGCAGATAAAAAAATTTAATTGCTGGTTTAATTCATTGATCCGTCATAACTGTCTGATAACTATCATGACTTTTTTTATGATGCTCTTATCATTTTTATATGCAATGCTTTCTTCTCTTTAGGCAAAGCACTAAAATTTACTTGCCTCAGTGAGAAGAGCAAAATTAGCGCCACCTATTTGGACAATGATATTCTTTATGTCTATTCGACATAGAAGTGATCATGAAAGAGATATATAATTATTTTTATTAAAAACAAACAAAACATAGATAGCCGGTTGGTGATATTGGTTTCATGAAAAGAAATTATCATTTATAATTTTCATTCATAGTTTTCATTCAATAGTATTTCAATTGCATGGATGCATAGAAATAACTGAAGCACATATGCATACATATACATATTTACACAGAAGTACATGCGGCGCGCGCACACACATGCACACATATACACTCACACATGCATATACTTACAAGCAATAGATATGTGTGTGTGTTTGTGTATGTGTTAATGGTTATTTTTATATCGAGTTATGCATAAGAGCAGTACATTTTTATGTTACTTTTATACGAAAAGGTTGATGGTGGCTTCGAGGTTTCGATTTGTTTGCCTTCGTCAGATTGAACACACGTACATGTTTATGTAATGTACGTGTTTGTTTATTATTATATATACACTTGTTCACATTTATCTATACATATAAACACATCCGTTTATAAATATCAACCTATTCGTCCTCGTTCGTCATCGTCGTCGTCGACGTCCTCCTCCTCTTTTTCCTCTTTCTTCTTCTTCAATTTTTCTTTCCTCTATGCACCTCCCAACAAATTTTTTGCATCAAATTATTATACTTTTTTCATTATATCTAAATTCCCATTAAGTTTTTAAAATACTATCTTGTACGAAAAGTATTAAAACATGTCTTATTGCTCTTACTAAACCTCAAGATGAACCTAAGTATATAGAATAGCTGGACTTACAAACACTTCTACAGTCTGACGAAGTTTCAAAGTCACTTTTCCTTATTCTCTCTCTCTCTCTCTCTCTCTCTCTCTCTCTCTCTCTCTCACACACACACACACACACACATATACACACGCGCACTCATAACTATAAACATAATCGAGTATCATGATGTATCAAGCTTTCGCAAATGGTTTTACGTATATTTATAGTCGTGAGAATCTATAGACACAACATTACCCATACCGTCCATAACCTTGTAATAAATCTTGATTCTAGTGGCAACTGGAAGGAGAAAGCCCCAAACTGATCCGGGTTTGAACTCAATGTGCACAGAGCCAGAACAAATGTCACTCATTCTAGTAAGAAGAACAATATACAGAGTTTCGCACACAAGACTCGTGCGCCTGTTCTTAAATTTCCGCTGTCCAAATTGCCAATGTTTTTTAAGCCTTGAACCACTTAAGAGATGGTACTCTCTTCTTGTTACCATATTCGTAGGAGGATTTGCTAAGCCATTGTTCTGTTGTTTAGCTGCCCCTCACCTTTGACTTAACAGACAAATAACGCCTTTCCAGCCATAATCACAGTGTATATATATATATATATATATTATATATATATATATATATATATATATATATTCTGAAGCATATTGACTATCGAAATGTTTGCTTTCTCTTCTTGCGACATCTAGCAGCTATATCTAGCATGTCGAGCGACCATATACAAGACAATTTGCTGGTTCGTAGTGTTGTACGATTAAAATATTACTAAAGCCACACTGAATCATTAGTTGGTATAGCTGTTACATAACAAGCCTCATGTGTATCCTTTTCGTTGTCTTGCATAATATTCATATCGGGATTTTGTTTTTTTTCTTTTGATGAAATCTAACAAGAGTAAATGAAACCCGAGAATTGATTAATTATTATTTTTATTATTATCATTGTTGTTGTTGTTGTTGTTGTTGTTGTTCTCGTGGTTGTTTAACCAGAGGTAAAATCTGTTCGAGAAGACATATTATGAAAGAATTTAGACTTTGATTATTTCAACATTTTTTCCTTGCATGCAGTTCCCTTCTTTTAAGATGTAAAGCAGTGGGCTTATAACTTCAGGTTGATTTCTCAATGATCGTTCACAATTTTGATGGTCTTCAAAAACAACAGCAAAAAATACTAAAATTAGATGCGATATATTAACGGCTAAAAGAAGATCAGCTTTTCCTAAAAGCGACATTTAGTTGACAAGACATGTAGAATATGAAATTTTCATCTTAAATGGAGTTGCTGATAATTTCTCATGGACAATATTCGCAGTAAAAGCTTAGTCCAACCTTTCTACATATAACATAGTACTACTTTAAAACAGTTTATATAATAATTTAAAACATAGTTACATATATATAACATAGTTGTATATATATATATAATTTAAAAGGGTGGCTTAAAAGGAATCTTAGTTGTATAAGAGTCTTAGTCCTTATACAACTAGACTCAATACTATATTTCATCTTTCACAATCAATTTATAAATATCCTACCTAGTTATGCGACATAGACTCAATGTGTTATCCTATAATATTCTTGTTACTACCTTTCCTGATGTTTTTCTCCATTTTTTTGCTCTGAGGAGAATGGTAATACGTTATTAAATTAATTTTATTATAATTATAATTAATTTAATTTTTTCCATGTTTCTTACATGTTGGTGTTACCATTTGAAACGATCGTATGCACGGATTAAGAATTTAACATCTTCTCATCTCCATTTTTTAATAGCTGCTTGGGCAGTCGCTCATCACTCATCCTTACCAAATGCCCCCCCCCACTTCGAACGTCTTTGGAAAATCATTGTCTCTATACTTTTACTGCTATTCCCCTGAAGCACCTCCATATTACTAATCGCTATTTTCCATTTTATCCCCAACATTTTTCTCAGACAGAATTGATGAAATGTCTAACCTGCCTACGGTAAACAACCCATGCCTCACTTCCATATAGCAAAGATAGGAGGACGCATGTGTTATATAACTTTAATTTGTGAAGATATATGTTGCTTCCACAGACGCCTATCAAGCCTACCAAAAGCACTACTAGCCCTACTGATTCTGTATGAAATTTCATCATCAAGAGCAGTAGTGCTCAATGTAGTTCCTAAATAAATAAATTTAGGTACAGTCTCCAACCTTTGACCATTCACAGTTATAAAAGGTTCCACATACAACTTGGAGGGAGCGGGATGGTCCATTATAACAGTACTTTTTAGATTGATTGTTAGACCCAATGCTGCACATGCTTTAGAAATTGCATTCACCATGTGCTGCATATCTTTCTGAGATAGATATACACACACATACACACACACACACACACACACACACACACACCACACACACACACACACATATATATCTATATATATATATATATATATATATATATATATATAATATATATATATAACAGGCAAACTGTTTATATACTCAACAAATGCAGCAGTTATTCTTTGAAGGAGTCCCTAATTTGCATACCGAATGTGTTTAACACTATAACTACCAGCGGCATATATATAATCATTTCATTCACTTACTGCCTCCTAACTAGTATAATATACAAATCATTGTATTTATCATTTTCTGGAGTTGGAGGTAGAAGTATTTATTTATTGTTCAATGTAAACTACAGGGTGAAAGTTTGAATCCAGCTAAAGTCTAGTATTTATATTGTATTTTTGAATCGCAATTTTACACCTATCTCTATTAATCATTAAAATAAAGCATAGAATAAAGGTTCAGAATTAAGTGTTTTATTTCGTTATTTAATATTCATCATTTATAGACGCAAAATTCGATATCCTTATTTTCATCTCATCAGTATAGCTTATTTACAATATATTATTAGTGGTTTAATGTTGTTTCGTTCTCCTAATTTATGTATAAACCATATCTGTACAGAAAATTAAAGAGAAACGGTGGAGCGCTTTCCAACAGTTACATCCGTCAAGCTGAACTGGACGTTTTCAGTAACATTTAAACATTTTGAGGCGTAGAAGTTCAAGCTGGTGAGGCTTTGCTTAGCAAGGATGAAATCAACAAGTGTTTCGAAGTAGAATTAGTCGCCAAGTAGTCAGGTGGCGTTTGCAATCAACAGTTAACCGTTGAGCATAATCATAAAGGGCGTCAAACATCTTAACATCCTAATTCATTATGTAGGCGTAGAAGGACTTGAGAGTGAGATGAACAACCCATGTACTCATTACTTTAATGATAATCCTTCAATTTCATCCCAAGTAACTTTCTAATTCTCTTGTACTCTTTGGAAATTTTCTCACCTATTTCTTCTTTCATTATTCTATTGTGTTGCAACAACCCTAGGTCCTTGTGTCCCTCATCATTTCTCAGCGATCTAACGATATCAACTAATGATACTTTCATAGAATCAGATTCTAATTTTCGGCCTCTCTTCATACTTAGCATTGCATACTTACTCTAAACTGCTTAACAATATTCTTGATAAATATCCTTACTGTTTGGAATGCAGATCTTTTTTCCGTTTTGTATCTAGTTTGAGGTCATCCATGTATAACAGGTGATATATTGTCACCTTCGATTTGAAAAACGTCATAAGCATTAACCACTCTAGAGAGAAAGGAAGAAAGCCTTCCCATTCCCCCACACCAATAAATACACACATAAATACGAATATAAACATACACACTGGCACAGACACACTTACAGCAACGAACCCATCATCTTCCTGTAGTCCAAAAGGACTAAAAGAAAAAAAGCACAAAAGAAAACTCCCCAAAGCAAAACAACACCCACAATAAGAAAACAGACACCGTTCACGCAAACATCTTCCTAATAAAACCAACACCGACACAGCCAATACGATCACTATCACTAAAATCACCCAAACGCAAACAACCTAAACATACAGAACAAACACCTACTATAGCATCTGAAACTGCAGATACCACACTCACAGCAAATACAACACAACCAGAACAACAATAACAAGAAGTGGCGCTAGCAACTAAGTTAGACGAAACTATTTGCAGTGTTATTGCAACTGACGTGCTTGCACCGAAAATGGCATTACACCATTTCTTCAATGTGAAACACCCTTCTCAAGTACCCTCGAAGCGTCGGGTGGTTCAGGATTGGTGAGGTACCTGAGCCAACCCTGGATGGGCATCCCCAGTACTGAGGAAATCGAACTGTTATATTTCTCTTGTTTAATGGTTATTGTTATTGTTTTCCTAATTGTTTACTCGTTGTTTTGTGTAAAACCTCCACTGTCTCCTGTATTGTCCCCTATATGTCGGCCCTAGAGGCCAATAAATTAAATAATAATTATCATTATCAGTAGTAATAGTAATAGTATTAGTGGCAGTAGTAGTACCATTAAGAGAATTGTTATAATTAACTACTTAACGCTCTGATGCATCCATTTATTCATGTATGCATTTATAATTGGTTTAAAATTCTGACTTCGTGTATTTAATTAATGTTTTGGTGAATAATTAGTGACTTAAGAACATTCTCCATGATTTAATTGCGTAACGATTTATTCATTAACTGAAAAATCTACAGAATACTACTGTGTAATGTAAAGATTGTTCATCTCATATATTCTAGAGTTTTACATACACTTACATGCACAGTCAGATATGTATATTTATACGCATTACGTTTTCGTGTTTATGTACATGCATGCAAGTGTCCATATATATATATATATATATATCTATATATATATATATATATATATATATATATATATATATATAATATATATATATATATCTATATATATATATATTATATATATATATATACATATATATATATGTATATATATATATGTATGTATGTATATATATATACATACATACACACACACACACACACACACACACACACACACACACACACACACACACATATATATATATATAGTTAATCCAAACAAGAAAACACAAAAAAACAATATATATATATATATATATTATATATATATATAGATAGATAGATAGGTAGGTAGATAGAAATAATAAGCACAATTAAAACGTGAGTAGATGACCAACAGTTTTGTGGATATCACTTAAATGTGAATGTAATATTAGTATTTGGTACAATACACGAGTTAAGCACTCAATACTTGCGTATAAATAATTTTTACTCTTTTCGTTTTGTAGTTATTCCTAAAAGTGATGCAACTGATGAATACTTTGTTCTTAATCGTTTACGGATACGCTTTACATGTCATTTGAGTACATTTCATTAAATTTTTTTAAACTATCTCCTAAATATTTAATTAAACGGAGTAAAATGTTACTTATCTTGCTAATAAATAAATGGCTTCCTTGGAACATTTTCACAGCTAATTAATTAACTAACTTTAATATTCAGTAAACTGAGCGCGGCTTCCTGGCAGAATCGTTAGCAATCCGGGTAGAATGCTTAACGGCAATTCGTTCATCTTACATTCGGAGTTCAAATTCTGCCGAGGTCGACTTTGTGTTTTATCCCTCTGGGGGTCGATAAAATAAGTACCGTTTGATCACTGGGGTCGAAGTAAACGACTTTCCCTCTTCTCCAATCATGCTGGCCTTGTGCCAAAATATAAAATCAATATTCAGTAAACTAAATGTGCCGAGTTGGCAAGATCATTACCGCGCAGGATAAAAACTGCTTAGCGGCATTTTCTTCTGACATTACATTCTGAGTTCAAATGTTGCCGAGGTCAACTTTCCCTTCATCATTACTGGGTCAATAAAGTTAGCACCAGTTGAACACAGGAGTCGATGTAATCGACTAACCCTCTCTCCTTAAATTGTTGGCCTTGCGCCAGAATCTGAAACCAATATGTCGTAAAGTAGCATCTGTCATTATTTAACAACTAGACGATGGAGGATCAGTAGAATGTCAGAAACTGTTTCATGCTCTTTGTTCTGTCTCTTTACGTCCTGTGGTCATCGCTGCTCTTCTTTTAGATAAAATAAGGGATATTTCAAGTTCTGATTTCCGTGGTATACTCTCACTCAACCCCACCAAAATTCTTGGCTTTCTGCTTAAAATAGAAACAACCAGGTCAATTGCTGACTGATGGCAATTATATTAATTACAAAGTTACTAGTGTATTAGCCCCATGCTGGGTAATCTTGGAAGTATACGGGGAATGTGGCTTACATATAAAAAATATAATTTGATTTTTAATCTAATTTCTTGGTTCTCATGACAAAAGAAAAATATTAATTACCTTATATATATATGAGACCTCATAGGTTTTTATAGGCGCAGGAGTGGCTATATCGTAAGTAGCTTACTTACCATCCACATGGTTCCGGGTTCAGTGCCACTGCGTGGCACCTTGGCAGGTGTCTTATACTATAGCCTCAACCCGACCAAATCCTTGTGCGTGGATTTGCTAGACGGAAACTGAAAGAAGCCTGTCATATATATATATATATATATATATATATATATATATATATATATATATATATATATATATATACATATATATATATGTGTGTATGTGTGTGTGTCTGTGTATATGTGTGTGTCTGTATTTGTCATCGCACCATCACTTGACAACCGATGTTGGTTTGCTTACGTACCCGTAAAGTAGCAGTTTGGCAAAAGAGACCAATAGAATAAGCACTAGGCTTATAATGAATAAGTCCCGGATTCGATTTGTTGAACTAAAGTGGGTGCTCCAGCATGGCCGCAGTCAAATGACTGAAACAAAAAAAGAAAAAAGTATAATATATATACAGGGTGTGGGCGGTACTTGACACATGCATTTTTAGTCATTATTTTATTTTACTAATTTCATTGAACTTCTATTTCAGAAAATATCAATGACAGACTCTATGCTTACTAATGAAATGAAAAGCTATATTGTGATTGTGGCTTTTGAAGGCTAAGCTTGATGATTTAGAAATTTTTCGCTTTCAGAAAGTTGCAAGATTTTTTGTCCACATGATTCGGTGTGAGTTACAGAAAGAAGATGGAAACGTATTACCTGTATCAAAAGATAAAAAAACATTCCGGACACCCACTGTTTCAATTAGGAGAAATGAATTTATTCAGTTCAGGAATATAAGCAAAACATTGGAGACAATCCGGGAAAATCAATGAGGTCAATTGCAAAAATATGTCATGTGTCAGAATAAACAATCAGAAATGTTGTGCATGAAATCTTACGTCATGATGAGAGGTAAATTCATGTGAGAAAGAAAAAAAACAAAAGAAAACCGTGTAATCAGATACAAAAGATCTTTGAACAAACTTAAAAATCCATCAGAAGATGGTGTGATTTGGTTTTTCTCAGATGAGAAAAATTTTGTCAGGACAAAAAAACTTACATGAGAAATGATAGATGGCTATGTGCAGACCCTTCTGAGGTTCCAAGTGTAATGCACGCAAAGTTTCCTGTAAGTGTCATGGTTTAGAGTTTTGCTAGCAATGAAGGACATGTGATGTCTCCTCACTTTTTTTAACAAGGCCTTAGAGTGAATGCTGCTGCGTATATTGAGGTTCTAGATAAATTTCTTAAGCCTTGCATCAACTGTGTATGAAATGGAATGCACCATCACACAAGGTTCAAATGACACAAGAATGGATGACCGACAATTTGCATGATCACATCACCCCAAAGATTTGGCCTCTTAATTCTCAAGATCTAATTCCATTAGACTACTATGTAAGGAGCAACATGGAGGAAAATGTCAATGAACACCCCCATAGCACCAAAGATTTTTTGAAATTCGTCATAGTTCGAGTCATGTGCGATATGAACAAAGACACTTAATCCGAGCTTGTAAAAGATTTCGACTCGCGTAGAGGTAGTTATTGATGTTTATGGTGTTTTTTATGGAATGAAATTATCAAATTGATAATTTTGTTTTATGTTTATATTACTTTATAAAAAATACAGTTTTTTCTATTATATAAGACCTTTTTTAACCATAAATCTGTCCTCAAATACCGCCCGCAAACTGTATGTGTGTATATATATATATGTACAGCAGTTGTATACAGTCTACTTAATGTGACAGTCATATGAAGGGAATAAAACTACTGCTATTTAGCCCTAGGAAGCAGCAACGCTTCCTGTCGGCCTTGACACATTTCCTGTCCTTATGTTTACAAGGGGGAGATAAGCACCTCCACACCCAGCTAAGCCTGCAACTAGTGACTAGTTTCTGAGTCTTTGCTCGTCATCAGTCTGGAGTAGCATGGCCTGCTAGTTGGAGATGCCTATCTAGCTCTTGTAAACATTCATTGATTTCAAAAATTGAAATAATACTATTATTTCTACACACACACACACACACACACACACACACACTCACACATATATATCACGTGACCGACCAGACTATCAGATGTTGTTACACATTGCTAATTGCAATGCACTTTGCATTGTTCAACCTTCGAATGACAGCCTCCCCAGTGGTTAGGCGTGCAGGCTAGCATTCACCACTACGTGCCAGATTAAAAGTGGGGAAGGAGCAACGTTTAATGTGGTATTTTCCTTAAGAACACTACGCGCCACCCAATCTGGTAATGGAACCCACGATTTAAAGATCGTGTGTGCAGCACCGTAACCACTAGGCCACTCACCTTTACATACACACCAGCGCGCACATAACGCACACACACACATATATCTATAAGTCCCTCTCCTCCTTTGTCACTATGATTCTTTCTCAATGTGTAACGCTCACATTCATTGCCAGCCACCGAGCCAAGTATGCACATTCATGCTGCACTAATTATATCAACTCTCTCTGTATTCCTCTTTCTCCATCTGTCTCCCTTTTCTCGGTATACGATATAATGCATGTCTGGAAAAATCTACCAACCAACCAGTCAGCTACCAAATCAACCAAACCAAGCAAACGAAGCAAGCAAGCAACGAGACAAACTTTTCATTATCGGTTATCATTATATAGGGGCTTTGAGTAATAGTAAATGTTTTAAAATTTACAAATGTTTAAAAACATTTGCTGTGTGCGACAGAGTAACTTCCGTTAATGAGTCTGTAGAAGTTGAAAAGAAACTGCATGGCAATTTAGCTGAAGAAACTAGACAACATTTATAACTATGAAGAATTATTGTATTCCACTTAGTTTACCAGTATTTGCAAATAAGAGCTGCCGTTGTGTGGACATGAAAGAAAACACAGCTTTAGCAGAGTTAATTATTGTGAGCTATTTGATTGTTTGGCTGAAACATAAAGTGACTTTACATTAAGAATCTCTACGAAAGAAGGATCAAAGAACTTTTAAGAGTTCAAAGTATTATGCAAAATAACCTTATATCTGCCTTTAATAGTGTAATAGCTGTTGTGTCACCAAATGAAGCTGAAAGTGTGGACGAAAGTACGAAATGTACAATGCATGTCCAACTCCTTGTTATTGTGAAGTATGTAAAAGAATGCAAAGCAAATTAAAGATGTTTAGGATGTTATGACGTCAGTAGTGGTATAAGAAACTCGTACTTGCCTGATTTAATGGCAAATGTCTTGAAATTCCTTTGGAGATTTTTAAGCTGAAACGGTTAGGTGAATGAACGATGTAACAGTTGTAAAGGTAGGCAAATGAACTGGGTTTCCAACGAAGGTGGAAAGAAAAGGTTTTAATGCAATGGCTTTGTAATCAAAGCGCGAAAGTGTCTCTAATATACAATGAAATGTGAAATGCGGATAAATTGAAATTTAATTGACATACATATATACATACATATTATATATAAGTGCATGGATATTGTATACAAATATATATACACTCACATACATTCATACATGTATACATACACATATTTACATATATTTTGGAAAAATATATTGACTTATATATATATCAATATATAAATATATACTCATATGCAAAAACGTGCTCTACTGAAGATTATTGAATAATCGATTGTTATATAAAATCATTTGATATCTATCTATCTACTTATTTACTTATCTTTCTATCTATCTATCTATCTATCTATCTATCTATCTATCTATCTATTTATTCATTTAACTATCTATTAATGCACACACACAAACACACACACGCACACATACACGCATATGCATACATATGCATGTATGTATTAATATATTTAAGTATATATATGTATAAGAAATTATATACGTTTAGAGAGAGAAAGAGGGATGGATAAACAGCCAGACAGCCAAATAGTCATATACATAATTAGATAGAGAGAGGACAAGGGAAGAGAGAGAAAGAGAAAAGAGAAAGAGATAGAGACTCGTTAAAAATGATAACGAAAGAATAAAACCTTATTGAATATCGTAAAGTAGAATAATTATTTTCTTTTATTTGCTCGACTAAAACCAAAGCCAACTGCCTGTATATGGTAACATCCGAAATTACCTACTTCATCGGAACTCCATTTATGGGGTTATATGTGTATATACACATATCTATGTGTGTGTGTATGTATGTGTATGTGTGCGTGTGTGTGTATGTGTGATGGATAGATAGATACAGAGAGAGAGAAAGGGAGGGGGGGCTTAATGGTTTGGATTTTCGCAAGGTCACGAGTTTTGTTTCAGGCGGTGCGTTGTGTCGTTCAGCAAGACACTTTATTTGACGTTGCTTCTGTTTATTCAGCTCGTAAAAATGAGTAGTATCTGTATTTCAAAAGGGCCAGCTATGTCGCATTCTGTGTCACACTGAATCTACCAGTGAACTATGTTAAATGTACGCTACATATACTCTTTTACTCTTTTACTTGTTTCAGTCACTTGACCGCGGCCATGCTGGAGCACCGCCTTTAGTCGAGCAAATCGACCCCAGGACTTATTCTTTGTAAGCCTAGTACTTATTTTATCGGTCTCTTTTGCCGAACCGCTAAGTGACGGGGACATAAACACACCAGCATCGGTTGTCAAGCAATGCTAGGGGGACAAACACACACACACAAACAGACACACACATACACATACACATATATATACATATATACGACAGGCTTCTTTCAGTTTCCGTCTACCAAATCAACTCACAAGGCATTGGTTGGCCCGGGGCTTTAGCAGAGGACACTTGCCCAAGATTCCACGCAGTGGGACTGAACCCGGAACCATGTGGTTGTTTAGCAAGCTACTTACCACACAGCCATGTTGGCGATTTTTTTCCTCTGTCTTCCCTTCTCTGGATCTTTCCTTCTCCTATGTTTCCGACGAAGAGCTCCGCTCGAAACGTTAAAACCTCCTTCTTTCCTTCTTTCTTGAGTGTCCAATAATACTATATTTGTTCCACGTCCTCGCGTGTTGTGTTTTTTTGTGCTTTCTTGTTTGGATTAACTATATATATATATTATATATATATATATATATATATATATATATATATATATTATATATATGGAATTTGAGCTTAGAATGGAAAGACGGACGGTATGCAACATTCTTCCAGGCATGCTAACGATTCTGCCATCTCGCTGCCTTCACTTTTTCTTTAATTACTAATTGCAAGCCTTCAGGTTGGGTCTCAGTTTCATCAATTCTAATGGTCTGGGAGTAATGCATGCACAGGTCAGAGGCACAACCCTTCCTCTTAAGAGTAACTTATAAACCGGAAATACCATAAAACCATTCTAAGAGAGTTTTGAACGGACAATCCTATAGCATCTAGTTTATTTAGCACCTAGTATCAGGCACTCAGTTATATTGATTTTAGCTGATGAAACGTTTGGAACGAATAATTCATACAGTTCTTTATTTTAGATTGAAAGAAAAATATAATTCTAACTTCGTATGAAAACACAAAACACACAACCACTCAAGGCTATCACAATTGTGTGGTTAATGAGCAAATGTATAGAATGATAATTAATTTTAATAAGTTTAATTAATTTTATGAAATTTAAAGAACTTTTGCAACATAGACAAAAATACATATGAGATAAATATAATAAGCAAGCAACAACAACAAAAAGAAGTATGGAAATAGAAAATAGTAATTCTAACAGCAACAATGACGATAACAAAACAACAAATACATTAAGCAAAAAAACAACAACATAGAAATGAGAAAGAATAGAATTCCAAAGTAGAAATATGTTCTTCATTCAGTTACGTTCTATTTGTACCTGCTTGCATACATGAACAAATGCAAGTGTACATAAATATATAATTATATTGATGTATATAGATATGTATATAGATATTTATTGTCATACATGCATACATATGTATGTATGTATGTATGTATGTATGTATGTATGTATACAGATACATATTGTATACATGATATTGCGTATTGCGAACAAAACAGTCAGCGAATATTACGTAAAGAACTCGAAGCAATTAAACAGAGAAATTGATATATCGTTGCAAAAGGAAAACTGCAACAGGTGTATGCTCATGTCATTTATCTCAAACATTTTCCAGAAGATTGTTTGGGAAACATTGCAATAATTTTACTAACATCACACACACACACGCACGCACACACACACACACACGCACACACACACACACACACACACGCGCACATACACACACACACACACACACACACACACACACAAAACAAAAACACACACACACACACATACACATATATATATAGCGGAATTAAAATGATACTTATGAATATCAGCAAATTGGCTCTTGGAGAATCATGTTAAGACAAGAACAAACATTTTCAAATTCAATAATCTCAGTCAGTCAAAAGGGCGGCTTTCACGATATATAGTTCCAAAGCAGAGTATAGGATTACTTTATAAGTTTATTCCATTACCCAAAATAACATATCAGCATAGTGAAAAATAACCTTAATTAATCAATTTCCATATATTTATGACTGCAGTTTCTGCTTTGGAATTAAAACTACTATTTATTCCTCATTAAAAATTACATCGATGGTTTAATAATCATTCAGATTTGAGTAAACGTTTTTAAAATTTTAGTTTCGAAAAACGAAAATACATTACAAATTACAAATTTGAAATTAATAATTTGAATTTATTTAATCATTATAATTGCGTTCAGAGCAAAATTCGGTACAGCAACTGACAGAATGCTTCACGTATTTTGTGTTCTTATATCTCGTCTTTTGATTTCAATCCCAACCAAAGCCAAGTTTATTTTTTATCCTTCCGGGTCAATAAAATATTTAGCATCTAAATTTTAAGGGTTCACGTATTAAATTTGTTATAAATCGTGAATATTTAATTACATAAATTTTCAGAAATTGTTTTCGTACTTGACCAAAATATATCTCGTATAACATTGAGACAACTTTGAACGGCAGACATCTTTCTTTGGCTAACAAGTTTGGTTTACATCTATGTTGTATCAAGTTCAATCCAATGACAAGATCAGCTCATTTGGCATTTGTTTTCTACCATAGCTATGGGCCTTCTACGGCGAAAGCTTTTGAGGTGATATATGAAGCAGCTCATATATAATATATATATATATATATATATATATATATTATATATATATATATATATATATATACACACACACACACATATATATATATATATATATCTATATATATATATTATATATATATTTAGACATATACACACGCGTGTGTGTGTGAGTGTGTGTTTTTTCAGGATTGTTAAGAGAATATGATATTAAAATAGTATATTTACATATAAAGTATGCATTCGCAATCTTTTTCTCTCTGACTATAATTTTGTTCAATGTTCTGTGTAAATAATAACCGATTTGAAATTTCTATGTTGACGCGGGAATCAAGAGGATAAGAAGAACGTTTCAGAAAAAAGTAATCTATTTATAACTGTTGCTGTTGTTGTTTAGGCTTAGTAGAGACCCCACTTTAGTAGGTGTGTGTTAAAAAATGATCCAATCGCATCAGCAACCCAATTTTTTATAAGACGTTATGGATTGAAGGATATGCAACTGACTGCTATTTCACACACGGTAAGTTTTAACCTATACGGGCCTCCTTTGTTTCCAGAATTTATTAACATTTGCTGATTCGCAGAGCCAACGGGAAGTCTTCTACATGATTTCATAATGTGCTAAAACTAAAAGGAATCAGCCAAATTTCTCTTTCTGCTCTCTCCGGAATCTTGGGTGTACTCGCTAATATTTTTTTACTATAACGTACACAGTTGAACGAGAACCTTAATGTATGCTGGTCACCTAATATCAAAAACTTATTAATGAGTACTCCAAGAGGATAAGGTTAGGTAGAATGCTCATGTAGCTTTCCGATACTTTACGTTTACCAAAATTCACTCCCAGGTTGCTGGCTAACCAAAGGCTGCACTGATCTGTATAATCGAATCTGTTCTGTCCGTAGATTTCGTTCAACCACCGACTTGAATAAATTCAAAACCAACAATATTTGTTTCAGTCATATCTAATGTAAGAAGGTATGGACTGACATTCGTCTTTATTGTAATTTACAGAACAGAAATCTTTTCAGCTGAACCAGACTGTTTCCTAACATCACTATATGTGTTATGTCTAAATCAATCTTTATAATATTTTACATGTAATTTACATAAGTGACTCAGGAGTCGAGGTGAAAAAATCAGTTAACAGATTTTAATTTCCAGGCTGGAATCGACCGACAAGAAATGTATGCGTTGTTGATTATAATATGGTCTGTGATTTCTTCTGTTATTACATATTGAATGTTTATTTTATTATACATATGATTTAATTTAATTTAATCAAATTTCTATAGAGTTCTCTCTGATGTCTTGCTTTTCTATTAAAACCGTGTTTACACACGAACTGTATAATAACATTTGAAGTAGAATCGAGATTTTGGCTCTATTTCTCGTCATTGTTTACAATGAGGAATCTATTTTCCTTTAGTGTTGTTTTATGAGGTATAATTATGCACCGATAAAGACCTCTTTGTTGCTTAGTTTACTGTTCACACCAGGCCTCTACTTGTTAGTGTTTGTTTGTTTGTTTTTATCTAAACAACCAGAAGACATGCTTTTGGGTAGAGGGTTGTGTAGGGTATTATCAACATCTTGACGACATCGTTGACTGATTCGTTTTTGTAATTCCATTCTGCTGCCAATTTCTAATATTTGAATATTGATTTCCTACATTGGCAAAAATGCACACACATCTACACAAAAAATACAGGCTATATAAACGACTCGAATACATTACTGGTACTAATACTACTACTCCGCGATTCACGAGATGTAAGGCCTCAAACCCCAGAGAAATTTGAACTGAAAGTAAATTGTACGATCTAATTCCTCAGAAGAACTTTCACAGTTAATCCGCTGTATTTATGAAACAACTGGCCTTCTTATGAAAACTGAGTAATATGTGCTGAACTGAGCCCCATCGGCAAAAGGTAATTTCCTGATAATTCGATTCTCTTAAGCAATACCATTCCCCGATAAGTAACGATTTGCATTTGTGGAGTCGATAGAATGACGGATGAACCGCGTGTTATTTAATCATGTCTCTTTTGATTCTCTGTTCAAATCCCACCGAGATCAATGTTAGCGTTTAATTTTTCCGAAGATCGATAAAGTAAATACCAAGGGTTCTGTAGTCAGTTTAATCAAATATATTATACTCCACCAAAATGTTGACCATGTACCGATATAAAAAAAAAACTGTGATTGTACAACTGGATGTTTTGATTATATTTAACTGAAGCTGGCTTTTTAATAACATGAATGTCAGAAAATTTAATTTCTTTAAGCAATTTATCTCTAAAGAAATGCACTTATTTCTCTAAGTTATTTATTTTATACAGTTCTATATTTAAGAGAAGAGGAATTATGTACGTTATTTACATTATTTACAATTGACGAATATTTGTCCTAATCTTGTTTGTTGTTAACACAACATTTCGGCTGATATACCCTCCAGCCTTCATCAGGTGTCTCGGGGAATTTTCGAACCTGGGCTCTCATTCCTAAGGTATGTTTTTTCGATGTTATTATTATTCAGATCACTGCCTGGAATCGAACTCGGAATCTTGGGGTTAAGAGCACGGGCTACTAACTCCAAGATTCCGAGTTCGATTCCAGGCAGTGACCTGAATAATAACAATACTAATAACAACATTGAAAAAAATACCTTAGAAATGAGAACCCAGGTTCGAAATTTTCCCAAGACACCTGATGAAGGCTGGAGGGTATATCAGCCGAAATGTTGTGTTAACAACAAACAAGATGAGGACAAATATCCGTCAATTGTAAATAATGTAAATAATTTATTTTATACCTCTTATTTTACTTTATTCCTCAATCCCGTTCATTATCTCAATTTATATTGTATTGCTTTACATTTTAGTAACTGTAAGCTCCTCGTCTCTCTATACGCACACACTCACACATATACCATACTTATACACACACAGACACACATATGTACACACACACGCACACACATGCACGGTGACGCACACACGCACACACACGTTTTCTCTCTTCCCTACACATACATATATATATATATGTCGTCTTTGGATTTGGTTTGCAGAATTCTTTATGTGAGTTCGTGCTAAAAGAGAATGACTCTCCCAGGCACAGCAGTATATACATATATATATATATATATTATATATATATATATATATATATATATATATATATTGACATACTATTAAAACTAGTACTTAAACACATACCAAGTACAACCACAGCAAGAACAGATACACATATACAGATACGCACACAAACACACACAAACACACACAAATACTACACAACCCACGCACACACACAAATACTACACAACCCACGCACACACATACGAATACATACATACACACAAACACAATATGCCCATTCCTCACTAAAAATACACACACACTCAAAGAAAAAAACACCCACATATACACACGCAATACAATTCCAGCAATCCCAACAAACACTCACAGACACACACATATACACACACATACAAGCACTCAATGACACACAATGACAAATACAAGTCACACAAACACACACACACACAAAGAATACATAAACCACACCTACATACACACACACACGCAAAACACAAACGCATACCAGTACACGCACAGTATATACACGCGCACACACATACACACCATCCTGATAAGCATAACACACACGGACACACACATATACACTCACACACGTACATACATATGCACCCACACACACTATTACGTATGCACATTCGCACACATACCCATACATATGCACACTCACACGCACATACATACACCACCCGGACAATTATAACACTATAAACATACAGACACACACACATACTCCTGTGCATGCACACAACACACACAAACATACACACGCACATACACACAAACGTACACGCACATACACACACACGAACAAACACATATATACACATACATTCCTACGCGCACACACACAACACCCTGACAAAACCAAATCACACATATACACACACGTGCAAACATACACACACACCACTCTGCTAAATATAAAACACATACATACACAGACACATATACACACACACACTACACTGAACTCTACGACCAGTCAAAAATCATCACACACATGCACAAGCATATATACACACACACGCATAGAACCGTGCACACATACACATTCAATCACCCCATCTTGAACTCTAAACCAGCCGAAAAACCATCGAACCAGACTAGCCCAAAAACAAAAAATCCTTTTGATTCCACAAACTATTCGAAATCAGATCATGTAACTGATCCAAACCAGCCCCCACACTATTTCTAAAAATAGCAACCATCCTTGGAGATGAAGAAAAAAGGTTGGTAATTGGTCATTCCTCCAAAATACTTATAAATAATTATGCTTTCTGATGAACTTTTGACAAACCAATACACGCTTTCTCCTATCAAATACTGTCTACAAATTCTTGTTGTGCATATACTTATAAAAAATTATGATTTCTGGTGAACTTATAAGCAATTATGAACTTATTTTACTGCCAATTTTGAACACTTTTATATAAACTGTTTAAACACAAAGCCTGTCATATATTCTTAACATTGTCAAAGATTCTATTCTTAACATTGTCTTATCATGGTCAAAGACTCTATCACTATATTTTAATACATCTATGTTAACTAATTTTTAACACCACAAAGACTACAAAAGCTTTGCACTTTACTTTCGAAAATCTTTTCTTAAAAAAAAGTGAAACATGTCAAGTCAATAAACATCTTTAAAAAACCTCTGCATTTTCAAATCCTCTTCCCTGTATATATATACATATGTGTGTGTGCGTGCGTGTGTGTGTGTGTGTGTGTGTGTGTGGTATGTGTGAGTGTATGTATGTATGTTTATATATACATATATATATATATATATATATATGTGTGTGTGTATACAACATAAGAATACTTAGATATACGCACGTATGTATACACACATATATATGTACGTATGTACACGACCGATTTAATTGCCCGTCCAAACTCCCCGTGCTATATGGTCAAAATACTGCCGTAGTGAATATAATGACGAAGTAAGTATATAAATTTATATAAATAAGTATAAGGTCGTTATTTAAATACGATCATATCAAGTGGACAGCATGGGAATAAAAACCTTATAGGTAATAATTATTATTAAAATCATAATCAAGGGTATCTAAAAGGTACCATCATGCAAGAGATAGCAGTCAAAACTTGACTCTAAAACCACATCATGTATTCATACAGCATCAGAGGAAAAGATCAAAAAGACAAATAAGCTAGTAAAAATTTATTGGATAATCCCAGATCCAGATTTCTAGCTTGGCATAATACATACATACATACATACATATATACAAACACACACACACACACCACACACACACACACACACACACACACATATATATATATATATATATATATATATATATATATATATTTGTAATTTTACGTACTGTCTGTGTATATCCCACTGATGAGGCAGAGTATATTTTTATGCGAAGCCAGAATTCCGGATCTGGGATTATCTAACATTTTTTTGCTAGTTTATTTTGTCTCTTTGTCTTCTCTCCTGGTGCTGTATAAATATTTGATATGATTTTAGAGTCAAGTTTTGACTGCTATCTCTAGCATGGTGGTATATTTTAGATACCCTTAATTATAATTTGTGTATATATATGGTGCGAGAGGATCTTTATCACAACAGCGACTTACTGTAACTCCAGAATAGTTTATCTCTTATTGGAGCTTGTCAGTGACGTGTATCCTTTTGTCACATGCTAGACGAAATCAGTCACCTCCGATATAGTGTTACTGATATTACGAAAACACTGTCAGGCTAAAATAAATTCAGTATATGTAATTGAAACACCATAAAATTATAAACACCATCCGTGTATCATATATTCACAACTGACTGGCATGACGCTGTAGTTTTTATCTGAGAGAATATATTTTCATAGACATTTATTAATAGCACAATATATAATATTCGATGGTTTGTAGGAGGAACAAAGCAACAAATCATTGGAGAATGATTTGTAGATTAAATTAACCACCGGTAATTTATTTATCTAGAATGATTGAAAGTAAAGTCGACCATGACGGCATTTGAACTCAAAAACGTAAAGGATATAACAGAATAAAAATCTAAAGAATCTGCCAATCCACTGGAATGTAGTATATTGTCATAATATAAATATATAAAACTATCGTAATATAAAAACAACAAAAAAATCAATCACGGAAGCAGTCTCCAAACTAGACTACACACCAAAGCACTCACAAATAAATGAACGGATAAATTCAAATAATATGTTTAACAAACTGTAAAAAACAAATTATTTGCCCGGATTATGAGCATAACCTTTGACAATCATGTCACATGATATAGTGATTTAGAACAAACTCGAAATTAACACCAAAGACAGAAAGACTGCATTAATATTTTGCTTGGAAGGATGAACAATTAGAAGCAAGAGTGAAAGAAAAATGGAAAAAACATAAACGGAAAAAACGATGTGATTAGCTATAGAATATTAAGTGTCTAATTAAACGTAGACAAAACCCACCTAATCAATCAATCATATTAGAACACATTATCTCTGTCACAAAAATCAATCATCATGAAATTTTAGTAGTGGAAAATTGTTGCTTGGTTCAAATAGGTGATGCCTCTCATTTGCGCTGTCTCTTATATAGTCTGGCGTTAAGATTGTCATCCACCACATAAACATAGCGTTTGTTTTCTTCTTTTTATCCTATTTTATTTTTTCCCCTTTACTTTTATTAAAACAATATAATATATAACTGAAATTAAAAGAAGGCGTGGAAAAAGAAGTGGAGGAGTAGGAAGAGGTGAATAAGTAACGTGCAATTCTTGTGGTTTTGTGGAATAAACGGTCTCTAAGGTAAAGTCCTCGCAGACATATCGATGCTAACCAGCAAAAAGAAGAAAATTTATATTCTCCTACTCTTCTACCAATTTCGTTCAGTTGCAGCCATGCTGGAGCACCGCATTAACAGATTTATCAACCTCAGTAATTATATTGCTTAAACCACAACTTACGGAGATGTAGATAAAGCAGAAGTAATTGACAAGCAGCAGATACCCACATAATCACATGCTCACACACAGACACAAGCAAACACATACGTACATACATACATAGATACATAGATACATAGATACATACATATATGCACAAAGCTTCCGCACACTAATTTGGTCTGCCAACTCAAGACATTGATAGGCCCAAAGTTATAGAGAAGGATACTTACCCAAGAGGCCGTGCAGTGGAACTGAAATAAAAACTTTGAGGTGGAGAAGCGAACTTCATAACCCTATAGTCATGATTCTTTTTTCTATTCATTATCCGGCTTTGTCCGGAGAAAAGGACTGTGCTTACGCCGTTCGCAGGCTTCCGGGGATCAACGTAGTTAGCTTTGTAACGAGAACAAGGTTGTGATCGAACTATGTGTGCCAATATACGCAGTCTCACACGCACTCACACACATGCACATGCACATTCATACTCACATATCTTTATATCAGTATCTGTTGGGACTTTTCCAAGGCTTTGGAACGGTTTCTTGCTGACGTCACCAGTCGAATAGGTATAGTGTGTACTTAGCAATGATAGAAGACTAAACCTGACAAACTCGATATATCTTTCATGGTCACTAACTTATGTAATTACCAAACAAATCTTAGCGAAATCACACGTTACAATCTCGAATGAGGAGACGTAGGAGAATGTCTTTGATATAGAGAAACTACGGAATGGACATTGGTTAATTTCAGCAAGACGTTTGCTCGTTTAGAGCAGATCTGACACTAACAACAACAGGACAAAAAGAAGAAGAAGAAGAAGAAGAAGAAGAAGAAGAAGAAGAAGAAGAAGAAGAAGAAGAAGAAGAAGAAGAAGAAGAAGAAGAAGAAGAAGAAGAAGAAGAAGAAGAAGAAGAAGAAGTGAAATAAATTGAAACTTACCTAGCTTAATGAATTTAGGATTTATAATCCCAATATTAGCATTAAACTGCGAGTTTAAGCCATGTGAACATACAGGCAACACTGAAAGACATTTTGGAGTGAAGCATTGCCGATTAAATAAGCTGGGCGCGCAAACTAATTGCATTTGCTTTTCGTTTATTTCTGAGTAGCAGTCTATTATAGTCAAAAATGGTTATCACAGTCCAGTGACTGAGCCATCTAAACAATTATTTTGTAATATACTTGTGTCATTGGACACAAATATAGGTGACATTTCTATAATAAACCTCAAACGTTTAATAAAAGACTGTAAATATTTATATCAAAGATATTTAGATTTTTCTTAAGGCGCAATTATTTCTCACAAGCTCTCTATCAGTATCGTCACAAAGCCACAATATGGTAAATGTTCTCTCCCTCTCTTTCTCTTTCTTTCTCTCTCTCTATGTATATATATATATATACACACACACGCACACACACACACTCACACATATCCACCCCACCCTTATGATTATGGCCTTTCTGACTTGCATTATTCTTTGACAACCGTGTGTACAATTGTATGTGTACATTTTTCTCTACCTCGTATGTATTCACATCCCCCACATTTCTCTATTCCCCCTTTCCCCTTGCCGTCCGATCCTATACTTACATATACATATATATAATTCTTTATTTTCGTTGCATCCCTAATAATCATATACTTCTCCATTATGTTACAAAAATTGCTATGCCCTACGCTACCACCTAAACGTTAAACCATATTATATGCTGTCTTCTATTCGTCAGTCTCTGTTGTTATAGAATGCTTGTGTTTCCTTTTCTCTCTCTGGATTCACATTTGTGTATTTTCTCTCAGTAATTTTACTTTGTGGTTCAGCCCTCCTTTTGTCTCTGTCTCTCCTTCTTACTATTTCTTTCCATGTACAGAGTATATTCCTCTATTACGATTATCAACTGTTATACTTCTAAAGTATATACTAATTCTTTAATGAAACCATATACATTTTAGAATCTGAATATTTGTAAGTCACATTTTGATCAAATATATATCATATCAATATCAGTTGGTAAAGAGCTATGAATTATTTAGCAGCATTGGACAGTAGTAACACGAAACTCAGAAAAGTGTTAGTTTAAAATCTCAAATTTAATATCTCTTATTAGACTAAAAATTCTTCGAGGAAGTGCCCCAGGGTAGTCAGTCTAATGACTGAAACAAATAAAAGAAGTTAAAAAAACAGAATATTCATGCACAGTCATACATCCATACTGTCACATACAAATGTGCAGCGAACTGACATACATATATATCGGTCACGGCCTCTCAGCGAGCGTGCACTTACTTATAGCACATCAGCATATTTGAAAAGTAATGGTAGATCCATACGTATTATGTATGTTATGTAGGTATATCTCGGTCGACGTTTGTAGAAGATGCATATTGATTTCACAGAAATGGGCATGGACATACAATCTGGTAAAATATTTTGGATTATGTGTCTACTTGATCAGTTAGTATTCAGGCCGGTGGATGCAACTAGTAATTCCATATCATGTAGTTCCTAGTATTGCTACAATTCCGTACTCCATGAAAACCTTGTCAACATTCACAGGTGGATGAGATTACTCAATGTTCAGCTATGAGTATATAGACGGGATTGTTCATGTAGATGGTGCTATGAAATCGTATTTGATTGTATTAGATGTACGAGTAACATGAGAATCCCTTCGCTATGCCAACATGTCGGCTCCAAGGCTGCTATGCCGCCATGTTGACTGTAAGGCCGTGTCGACTGTAAGGCCGTGTCGACTGTAAGGCCGCGTCGACTGTAAAGCCGTGTCGACTGTAAGGCCGTGTCGACTGTAAGGCCGTGTCGACTGTAAGGCCTTGTCGACTGTAAGGCCGTGTCGGCTGTAAGGTGTAACTCCCCTGTTGTTCTGGTTTTACTCCGCCCTGTAACTTCAGATCGTTTCTAACCTCCTGTGTGTGCAATAAATCTTTATTACGTTGTTTGTTAGGAGGGTGTTTAGTATTAGCTATCTAAATCTTCTTGATTCAAAATTCACAGAAATTCTTACCTCCCTGGTAAGATATCGCGTGTCCCAGCACCAACTAATTCAGTTTATTGCTAAGCTTACAATCATTTAATTTATGGAGATACTCAGCTAATGAGGTAATATGCTTAAGTCATTGGTTGGAGAAGGAATGCTTATGCATAGAAATGCGTTCTTTTACAGGTTTAACAGTAGTTATTAAGTAAACTTTTTTTATTAATATATGTAACTAGCTTGGCTACTTCCCTCCCGCAAAATTTCAGACATTGTTTCTATAGTAGAGAGAATTATATTCGCCCCTCGGAGCGTATGTTAGATGTCTCTCACTCAAGGTTCTTTGTAGTTGTATGGATCGAAACCACGGTAATGTGGTTGCGAAGTAAACGTCTCACCGACATGGACATACTGGCGTCCCAGACTTTATTTTAATGACTCTAGAAGGATGAGCGTATAAGTTCATCGCTGCAGCATTAGAATACAGATATTGAACAATCATAATTACATGTCATTCGCCTGTCGTGTTAAGGATTCTTTACATCACAAACTATGAATATTGAAAATATTTCTATATCTTCAATGGTAACCATTGTACAGTACGTTCCAAATAATCATATTAGTCTCCATTCCAGAAACTATTATTCTTACTGTTCGCAGCTGGCAGACTTTGTAAGTAAAGTTATATTTGTAACGATTTCATTCGTTATATTTCTACATAGAGAACCATAATGCATGCTATTATGTTTTTTTTTATTTATACAACGTTATGTTAAATTTACGACAATATATAAAGTACTTGTCCATTGAGAGCAGTGGATGTACTCGGTAAAAATACTCCAACACTGGCCGCAGTGCAATGACTTAAACAAAGTAAAAAAAAGAATGAATATATATATATATATATATATATGACACAATTACTATAAGTACCTGAGACACAAATTCTGCAAGCTTTGCTTTTCATAACATGTCTAAATGTAATGATAATAAACGTTTCCTTCCTACACAAATGTATCGCCGCTCAATAACAGTTTGTTGTGGATAAACGTATAATTATTATTTTTTTCTTTTCACCAGAAGTGGCATTGGTTATATGTTTCTAATGAACCGATTTCATGACAAGGTAGACAAGGGAAAGTTTGTGCGACTGGGGAGGAACAAATAACAGAATACACTTTTGGAGATGTATTTGTGTGTGTGTGTGTGTGTGAAGAAAAATGTGTGGCCATTACTTGTTAAAGAGCTGCATATCTATCATTCTTCTGAAAGCATCGGACACTTTGGAGGCCTTGATCATTTGCGTTTCATTATGCTGAGGTAGGGTTGTGTAGATGTCTAGAATTCTGAAAGATTGCTTGTCTTTTATTGAGTTTCCAAGGGAAAACAACATTTTCATTGATTTACAGACATCCTTGAATATTTTTATGGGTCGGTCAAAGGAAGAAGGGGAAGGTAAATGAACTTTTCAGTACTTCCGGTATCGGTGACAGGTAACGAGCAATCCATCAGATTTCTCTTGCAGTTTTTAGTCTGCTGTATACGCCAGCAACATGGAAGGTCATTTTTTTCATCTTGCCCAGTCTTAGGGGTTTCGTCATACATTAACGTTGAAGAAATTTGAAGCAAATCATGCTTCAAAATCTTATGGCTCACTGAAGAGACTAAGGAATTTCTTTCATCCTTATTTCCCCCGAATCAACTGGAATTTTTTTGCAGTTCATTATATTATGCTGGCATTTCATTGAAAGAGTTCGAGCTGTAATTGAACGTGGAAATACTTCATTGCCACATAAACTCTTCATGATACTTCGACTGGTTAACTAGCAGAAGATAAAAAAGTATCCGGATATAATTTCGTCCGAAAGCTGTTGTGTTTTATTTAATGCTTGTTGGTTCTGTCATACTAAAGCAAATTAATAGAACGGCAATTTAGAACGACGGTTATTTACTAATTATGTTAAAGCTAAAATACGAGTTAAAAAAACAATACGAAAGATGTTTTGGAGAATTTAGAAGTAAAATTTTTATGACCAAGTGAATATATGAATATCAATTATCATGAAAAAATATGAACAAAGTCAACTATAAAGAATTTTATAGAGAAAGCTTAGAATACTCTCAAAGCACTTGACAATAGTGTCTTAAGTTCCATTGAAGAATGAGAAGCATTGAAAAAGTTGATTGTATTTCAACAAGTTTTCGTTAAATTGCTAAAATATGAGAAGACAGTAAGCCCAGAGGTTGTTTTAAACATTTCAAACTAGAATTATGAGAAAATAACACGACAAAATGTAACGCTATTTTTTTTTTAAGAAATCTATTGTAGAATCACGCATATTAAAAAACGCTACATGCATTTCAGCAGTTTTATATGAACTTCTAAAGTACGAAGAGAAACATCAATAATGAAAAGTCAAGGCTTGCGTGTGACTAAATGCAAATTCAGATAATTATTGAAAAACAACACTAGAAAATGAAATGCTTCTCTCAAATAGCGTAGAAAATATTTTCATTTTCTTTGAATAATGACATTATGAATCACACGGGTCAGAATAGTTTGAAAATTATGACCATATGCTTCTTGAGGAATATCGAAGAGAATTGCTTTTTATAAAGGTCACTTTTAAAAGAAGACCCTTTAGTGTTAATGAAGTTCAGAATCGACTCAGGACAGCCGCAGTAAGGACGAACACAAAACAACAACAATAACAAAGATAATTATGAAAATTCTTTCTAAATTTGGGACAAGGCCAGCAATTTTAGGAGACGGGGAGGTTATTTTATCGACCATGAAAGAATAAAAAGCAAAGATGATGTCGTCGGGATGATGATGATAAAAATGATGATGATAATAATAATAATAATAATAATAATAATAATAATAATAATATAATATAATAATAATAATTATTATTATTATTATTATTATTATTATCATCATCATTTTTATCATCATCATCCCGACGACATCATCTTTGCTTTTTATTCTTTCATGGTCGATAAAATAATATCAACTAACCTCCCCGTCTCCTAAAATTGCTGGCCTTGTCCCAAATTTAGAAAGAATTTTCATAATTATCTTTGTTATTGTTGTTGTTTTGTGTTCGTCCTTAATGATGATGATAATAATAATAATAATAATAATAATCATAATAATAATAAATGCCCTGATGCAGTACCAGGCATTGGCTCTCATGGCTTCTGATCTTAACTGATTGGAAGTGTTATCATGTACATTGTTTTGTCTTGGTATAAAAGATGGGCTACAGCAAATATTCTGCTCAATACCACAGATTTGCTTGTCAGTTGTTTGACCATAACCAGTTGAGCATGTCCCTTAGTGGCTGACGATATGTGCATCTCTGATCACGAGCAGAAGTAGTGGGGGAGCATCATAGCCATGTGTTGAGAGGGATTCTTTGGGGTTTGAATAGTTCACCTCTGGAAACATGGGTGGTTCTTTCAACATCCTTAAACAACCCTTATTCAGGGACCGTTTAAGCGGGATGGGCTACTCAACCTGAAGAAAATTCTAACTGGGCCCCACCTGCAAGGTCATGTGCTGTTTATCTTGATATGAGATCACCATGTCGCGCACATATGGTTGTGATGCATGTGCCTGGTGTACCTTTATCAGACGGGTAGTCATGATGGGTATATTGGGCTTCGTATATTTTACCCCAGTGTCACTTTGATGGCATGAACTGCTCTCTCACTCAATAATAATAATAATAATAATAATAATAATAATAATAATAATAAATAATAATAATAATAATAATAATAGTACAACACTATGTACAAAACCAAGTATATGGCACCCTAGGCATAACACCAACAGGAACTTCCAACCTGTTGTCTCTTGAGGTCTCTGGGTGAGACATGGAGCTAGCTTGAGCAAATGTAAAACAAAAGTCAAACATATAATAATAATAATAATAATAATAATAATAATAATAATAATAATAATATAATAATAATAATAATAATATAATAATAATATAATGAAGATGATGATGATGATAAATAATCTGATGCAACACCAGGTAGAGGCTCTCATAGCTTTTGATTTTAACTGATTGGAAGTGTTAACGTGTACATGTTTTGCCATAGTGTAGAACCTGAGCTACAACAAGTATTCTGCTCAATATCACATATTTGCTTGTCAGTTGCTTCACCTTAACCAATTGAGCTTGTCTCTTAGTGGCTAACGATATGTGCATCTTTAATTCCGAGCAGAAGCTGTGGAGGATCACTACAACCATGTGTTGAGAAGAATTCTTTAGAATTTGAATAATTCAGCTCTGAAAACTTGGGTGTTTCATCAATCATTCTTAAACAACCCTTAATTAGGGATCTTTTGAATGAAATGGGCTACTCAACCTGAAGAAAATTTAAACTTGCTCCACCTCCCAGATCATATGCTGTTTATCTTGATATGAGGCCACCATATCGCGGACATATGGTCGGGAAACATGTGCATGGTGTACCCTTGTTAGACGGGTAGTTATGATGGGTATAATGGGATCCGTGTATTTGTACCCCAGTGTCACTTTGATAGCATGCATTGCCCTCTTACTCAATAATAATAATAAATAATAATAATAATAATAATAATAATAATAATAATAATAATAGTAATAATAATAATAATAATAATAATAATAATAATAATAATAATAATAATACTGATGATGATGATGATGATGATGATAAAAACCCTTTCTAGGATGATGGCAAAGTTGACCTTGGCCGTATAATAGTAATATAATACATTAAGATAATGATCTACACATGAATTCTATGAATCTGTAGAGTATGACACTTCATTGAAGTTTCTGTTGTTTAAAACGACAATTAACTAAAATAATCTTAACATGCCCATTGTTTTACTCT
>NC_043000.1:98852343-98879843 GCF_006345805.1 Octopus sinensis
TCCTCACGGAGTTGAGGAGCATCCGACCATGTGATGATGTGTATCTTCGGATGATAAACAGATACAACTCGTTAAAATGATAGTTCGGCAATGTAACTTCTAAGTTCTTGTAAAGAAAAGCAGCAAATTTAAGGATATAGCTTCATTTATATAGAAGATAAGTAATGAAATAACAGATGCAAAAAAGAAAGCAACACACAATGCATTGTAGAACTGTTATTTTAAAGAGTTGTATCTGTTTATCACGCGCAGAGACACACCCGCGCCGTCGAATGCTCCTGAACCAGTTGTTAAAGTATCCCACCCGTGAGGGATCGATGGTAGATGTGTCGAAACAATTGTAGTGATTAATAAAAAAAACCCTCGTATCTTCCTTTTTCCTTCTCTCATTAACCATATATATATATATATATATATATATATATATATATATATATATATCATATATATATACATATATATATATATATATATATATATATATATATATATAAATGTGACCTCGTGTGTACCGTTGGCGATTTTTCCTGTCTTCCCTTCTCTGGATCTTTCCTTCTCCTATGTTTCCGACGAAGAGCTCCGCTCGAAACGTTAAACCCTCCTTCTTTCCTTCTTTCCTGAGCGTCCAATAATACTATATTTGTTCCATGTCCTCGCGTTGTTGTGTTTTTTTTTTGTGCTTTCTTGTTTGGATTAACTATATATATATACATATATATATATATATATATTATATATATATATATATATATATATATATATATATATATATATATATACATATATATATATATATATATATATATATATATGTATATATATATATATATATACATGCATGCATATATTCATTCACATACTCCAACCCATAAATGTATATATACATATGTATATTCATACTTGCATGATATATATATATTTATTTATATAGCTATGTGTATAGTTATATTTCTTAGGAAGAGAGATCCAGCCATATGTTTTCGTCTATGAATTTTCTTTTTCCTTTTGCATTCGTCCCAGTTATGTTAAATGCCTGATGGAGAATGTAGTTATTTCTTGTTTACAGCAGCTCCCAAAGATAAGTGTTTCCTGACATACACAGTGACTGATACGCTATTACAGATGTCGTTTTAATCGACGGTCTCTGAAAGCTAGAAACTGAATGTCACCGTTGTTGTCTTGACAACAGATAACTGTCATTGCCACTTATGTTTCTAACGACTATACCATTTCCTTACTCTCTTTCTATTCATACAACTGCCCCCACAATCTGTACTCACACATCAAACGCCGCACAAATACTCTTCTCTTCTATCTTCCATCCACCTCTCCACTACACCCTGCCAACTCGTCCATACTGAACATTTGTCAATATGTTCCCACGTCACCCTTCAGCCCATTCATCTTATACTGCTTGCCGTTTACCGTACAAGAATAACAAACCACAAACAACGTTTCTATGTTTTAAATGCATACCCCACAAATGTTTACACACACTCACGGACATATATATATAGTTTTTGTATAGCTTGTGGTAGAGAAAACTAAAAGTACTTAATGTAACTTTATGTTGGTAGTGTGTAGAATTCTATTCCTATATATGTTAATTTATGTGAAATACCTGAGTACACACCTGGATAGCAGTTTAGCCCCATCGGGTGAGAACACCTCAACAGGCTAGAAAAGAACGATTCTAAAATGTAGATCATCATTGGTCATCTGTCAGGGGATTACTTTCCTTGAAATTCATGTGTGAGTAAGTGGAAATTAATGGTCTCTTTATTTTATTTGAGTTTGGAAGTTTAGGGTGGATAATTAGTGATATATAACTTATTTGCAAAGGAGGCGTCAGATAAATTTGATTCGTTCTTAAATGCCTCTGATTTACCAAACACTACCAATGAAATGTTTGTGGTCTTTGTCTTTTTATTTCCAAATAAGCTTTAAGTGTACCGTGTTGTTTTCTAGTTGATGTTGGGAAAATAATTATTTTATCAGTGCATACGACACATGACAGAGTGCTTTGTAAGATGCATGAAGTTTGTTGATGTGTCACGAGTGCAAAAATTAGCAAGGCATACAATCATTTTCTCTGGGTAATTTTATGATAATTTTATCGTTGGCCGTTTGGAAAACGTTTTCATAGCTTACAGAGGCAACGTTTAACACAACTATATTTTATAATAATGTTATATACTGTGGTTCATAACATATGACAAAATCTTTTCCTTGTGGGTGTTTGCTAGATAATTCTCCCTTAGCATCTTTGACATCCTTGCTACAGTACTATAGTCATGTTGAAGGGTGACTTCGTTGGAGGTAATGCACTTACTTGTTGATAGTTATTTCACAACCATCGGGGTGCGAAGCGCTCCTCACGACCGCAGGTTCATGAGATGGTTGTGATCTGTGAACAGTTTTGAATCGGAACCGGACAGAGTAGTATAAACACGCAATGCGTATGTGCACACTGGATTCGTAAAACGGAAGAGAGGAATAAAAATGAAATGCACAAGTCAAAGAAGTTGTATGATGGCCTGCATGCTTCGTCTGACACAACTATCACGCAGACTTGCTGCAATTTTCTTGTTGTTACATGGTTAAGAATTTCAGTGGGTGGTGAGATTGGATGTAGATGTAGAATAGAGTTTTGTTAAGTTTGTGAATACTGCATACGGCTTTCCGTAATAACCAGAATGTTTACCTTTATAAGGTTCACATCAACAATCCAATGCAAGTGAAATTTGTTGAAAATTATAATTATTCTTTTGCTGAGGAAGACACTTATGCGCCTACTTGTACTGTTCGAAGCTACAAATTTGTCATCTGTATACCGATCTACTTTGATGGCATTCGTATAGTTTTCCATTTATTGAGCAGGAGACAGCTTATCAGCTTAGCGAATCAGGGTCAAACAATTTGGTTACGAAAATCGTTGCCTCGTCGAGGCTCCTTTGAGAATTTCTTTCCTTTGCTTTTATCATTTAGTCATAGGTTATCTCTGATCAAGCAGACTATAAGACTATATATATATATATATGAAAAAACAAGTCAAAAATAGAAAATGCTAAAATAATTTTATAGTGAACATTTCAGTACCGGTTTCGGTCATTTTGAGACCTTTTCAACTGTAACGATTAAATAATTAAATTTAGAAAAATTAGAAGAAAAGTTTTTTTAAAGGAATATTTCTATAGTAGTGTCCAGATATAAGTGGCATTCTGCCTTTCTCTGACTCCCTTATTTGCACTTGTGTGTTGGAGGTGACCTCCAACACACAAGTGCAAACAAGGGAGTCAGAGAAAGGCAGAATGCCACTTATATCTGGACACTACTATAGAAATATTCCTTTAAAAAAACTTTTCTTCTACTTGTTTCAGTCATTTGACTGTGGCCATGCTGGAGCACCGCCTTTAGTCGAGCAAATCGACCCCAGGACTTATTCTTTGTAAGCCTAGTACTTATTCTATTAGTTCTTTTGCCGAACCGCTAAGTTACGGTGACGTAAACACACCAGCATCGGTTGTCAAGCGATGTTGGGGGGACAAACACTGACACACAAATATATGCACACACACACACATATGTATAAATATATACGACGGGCTTCTTTCAGTTTTCGTCTACCAAATCCACTTACAAGGCTTTGGTCGACCCGAGGCTATACTAGAAGTCACTTGACCAAAGTGCCATGCAGTCGGACTGAACCCGGAACCATGTGGTTTGTAAACAAGCTACTTACCATACAGCCACTCCTACACCTATATGATCTAGTATTAGACTATTTTCTTTAGCCAATATATGGTGATCGCTTAAAAACTTTAAGCTCATAAAATATTATTATTTATATTTGTGTTTATACAATTATTATTATTTATATGTTATTATTTATATATATATATATATGTGTGTGTGTGTGTGTGTGCGTGTGTGGTTGAAGGTTATTATACTATCCAAGATCTAAATCTCGCTACCAAATAGCTGTTTCACATAAGATACTGTCAAACACTTAAGACAAATAAAATACGATGGAAAAGTAAAATTGCTATAGCAGATGTGAAAGATAGATGTTAAAAATCTTGCATTCGTTTTCTAGTTACTGCAACATGATGTACTCGCTAAAATAACATGTAATGTCATATGCAGGAAAGACAACGTTGGAATAAAACAAAAATATGTAGCTGTTCAGAAGATTTAAGTGTCTCAAATATGGAATATTGTTGGAACATTCCCATCAAGTCATCTGCCAAATGCGAACATAACAGGTCTGACATAGGTCTTAAGGATAAAAAATTAAAGTATAGGTTCAATAGATCAGCAAAATTGCAGATGTGAACATTTCTTGAGAAATCAGCGAGAAAGAGATTATTTGTGTACAACTGATTAGCAATGCAGATTATAGAAGAATAATTGTACCTATAATAATCGAAGCATGTACCTATGTTATTTAAGTAAGAATCTGGAAAAAAACTGTTTCCTGTCAAAGAAAGTGACCAGCTAAACCGTAGTTTACAAATACAATAAAAAGCTACATGTGTTAAAGGCATAAATGACTACATGTGTTAAAGACATAAATTTTCAGATAGATTAATCTAGCCAACTGACAGCCTTCTATACCGCTTTCGTCAACTTACAATCTGTGAATCGATCTTAAAGTATAGAATATATAGCCATGATATCATTCAGTTAAATTGGACTTGAGACCTCGTGTCTGAGTGAGAGAGAGGGGGAGGAAAAGCATGCCGTTCGCTCTGTACAAATGTGCGCATGTGTGTGTGAATATCTGTGTGCGTGCGTGTGTACGTATACATATTATATATATATATATATATATAAATAATTATATCTACACGTATATGTATAAGTATATATGTATATATATATAGGGTGCGTTGAATATATTGTCGTCTAAAATACGTAAAGATGAAAACAACACTGACATCTCACTTTAACGGATATATTTGGCAAAATTACATAAAAATATCTTGAAATACTGAAGAGTAAATTTATTCAATAAAATCGCAATTGACTTCCACCACCGCCTCCATACTGAAGCACCGCTTTAAAGGGATTTAGTTAAACAAACAAATTGACCCCTAGGACTTGTATTTGTAACCCTAGTATTTATTTTATCGGTCTGTTTTGCAGAACTAGGTTACGGGGACGTATATATACCAACATCGGTGAACACTCCCCACAAACACACACACACACACACACACACACACATATATATATTATATATATATATATATATATATATATATATATACATATTCCACGAGCTTCTTTCAGCTTCCGTCAACCAAGTCCATTCACAAGGCTTTGGTCGATCGAAAGGTGCCACGCAGTAAGACTAAACTCCGAACCATATGGCAGGAGAGCACACTGTCTTGCCTGCGGCTGACCTTGCGTGTAAAAAAATTTGTCAATATACTACATATTATTCATATAAATACAGTGTACATTTAAACACATAAGGGGTGTCGGTCATAGGATTCCTGGCTCGCATGAAGGAACAGCCAAAGTCTAAACCACTATAGTGCCAGGAATCCTTTGTCGGATACCTCTTATGTGTTTAAATGTACAGTGCATTTATATATATATATAACGCTTTCCTATTTGGAAGCCTCTTATTGTATTTCTATATGAATAATATGACTAATTCGTTTTTTGTGCTGGCCACTTGTAATAATAATTTATTATTACCCTATTTTATTATATATATATATATATATATATATATATATATATATATATATATATGTACAGGATAGGGCGGCTGCTTGATGAAAAGGGCTCATTGACTGTAAACCCAAAGAGGATAAGTGAAGCAGTTAATAAATAATTACAAAGTGTTTTCACCTCCCCACTGGAAAACTTGAAAATAAGCTGAATTGATGAGTTCTTCAACACCTTTAACCTACAAGAGAAAAAGGCGACCATCAATTACATTGACATTACAGAAGAGAATGTATTATCGGCCATTGACGAGATAAACCCAAACTCTGCAGCAGGCCAAGATGGACTCCTAGCAATTCTGTTAAAAACATGCAAGAAAGCTCTTGCAAAACCACTGCAAATGCTTTTCCAGAGTTCCCTTGAATGCGGTACACTTCCTCAAATTTTAAAAGAAGGAATAATCTGCCCTGTTCACAAAGGTGGAAGCAGAGCAGATGCTATATACTACAAACCCATCACTCTGACCTCAAATGTCAGTAAGATCATGGAATGCATTTTCAGTAAAAGACTGACCACGTTCCTAGAAGAAAATGACTTGCTGCCAGACACGCAACCTGGCTTCCGTCATAGAAGGAGCTGCCTAACACAGCTACTACAGCACTTCGACTGGGTACTAAAACAGCCGCTCAACCATTCAAATGTGGATGTGACATATATCGACTTTGCTAAGGCATTTGATAAAGTCGATCATGGGATGATATGTCACAAATTGGGTGACCTTGGTATGGCTGGTAAACTAAGAGAGTAGCTGCATGCTTTCCTGAGGGCAGAAGTCAGGCTGTCACAGCAAATGGTGCTCTCTCTGAAGTGAACCAATCCTCAGCGGAGTCCCTCAAGGAACAGTGCTGGAACCATTACTGTTTGTGGTTGCTCTATCGGACATGCCCTCAGCTATAGGGTCAGCCACACTCACCAGCTACACTGATGATACAATGATACAAAAGTATCGAAGACGATAAAGGATACTACAGACAACCTAAGAATGCTGAATGACCTGAACGTAATATATAAATGGGCAGATGAGAATAATATGCAGTTCAATGCCGCAAAATTCCAAGCACTCCGCTATCATCCCACCAACAAACTACAACTGAAGTACACGGGACCAGCAGGCAATGGAATCTCAGAGTTAGAATCGGTGCGCGACCTGGGAATCCACATGAGCAACGACGCAAATTTCCATGTGCACGTTGCTCAGATGGCAACACTATGCAGGCAGGTGGCAGGTTGAATCCTTAGATCCTTCAGGACCAGGAACAGAGACAAAATGCTTCTGCTTTGGGGAATGTTTATCCTCAGCCGTCTGGACTACTGATCCCAACTGTGGTCACCACAGAGAGTAAAATTAATTGCAAAACTAGAGGTGATCCAACGCCACTACCCAAAGGAGATAGACCCAGTAAACACATGGGCTACTGGGAGAGGTTGAAGGAACTGGGACTCTACTTCCTGGAAAGGAGACGAGAGAGATATACAGTGCTATACATATAGAAAATAATGGAGGGTCTAGCTCCAAATTTTGGAATCGAAATCTATAATAATCCCAGAACTGAACGGCACTGTACATTACCAATGGTCCCATCTTCCCCATCGAGGTTACGAACCCAATATTGTAATGGCTTGGTAGTCAAGGGACCACAACTTTTTAATGCCCTACCATAGAACATCAGGGATCTGCGATGTGTAGACATGGAAATCTTCAAAAAAGTCTAGACAGTTTTTTATATGCAATACCGTGGAAGGAGGCAAAAAGTAGAGCGGCAACGTCCAACTCGCTACTTCACCAGAAGCAATATTGGAAAACATCCCTGGATGCAGTAAAGGCTGAAACCCGAAACAACATAAAAGATTATAAATATATATATATTCAAAATGTGACCGCGTGTATACCGTTGGCGATTTTTTTTATCCGTTTTCCCTTCTTTGGATCTTTCTTTTTCCTATGTTTCTGATGAAGAGCTCCGCTCGAAACGTTAAGCCCTCCTTCTTTCCTGGGCGTCCAATAATACTATACTTGTTCCACGTCCTCGCGTTGTGTTTTCTCTTTGTGTTTCCATGTTTGGATTAACTATATATATATATATATATATATATATATAATATATATATATATATATATATTATATATATATATATATATATATATATATATATATATATATATATATATATATATTATATATATAATATATATATATATATATATATATATATATATATATATATATATTATATATATATGTATGTATCTATGATGTATGTATATATGTATTTATTTATATAAATAAGGATAAGATCGTTAATTTAAATATCGGTCTTATTAAGTGGCCAGCATGGGAATAAAAACCTCCAAAGATAATAATTATTATTAAAATTATAATTTAGGCTATCTAAGAGATACCATCACGCTGGAAATAGCAGCCAAAACTTGACTCTAAAACCACATTAAATTAAACTTTTAATGTTGTTTTAGTGTCAAGTTTTGGTTGCTATTTCCAGCGTGGTGGTATCTATTAGAAACCCTAAATTATAATTTATATATATATATATATATTTATTATTTATAAATGTACGTGAGCATAAAAACAGATTCTAGTAGATCCTACCTCAATCATCTATGTTGCTATAGTGCTTCCTTATACTTTCACACACACAAAAAAAATCAAACGCTGCTCTATAATTTTTATGAGATGTCTTGTACGCGTTAAATCTTTGCGTGGGTACCAATGTGTGCGTAGAGAAAGAATGAGAGCGGAGCAGAGGAAAATGCTGGAAGATGAGTGTTGAGAACTAACCACTATAACGAAATTACATAAACTTATTTACAGGCTGAAGATATTTTCTATAGTTAGAATCATTTCCTTCCAGTCTTTCGGTAAACGGTTAAAAATAGTAGCAGTGCATTCAATCTGATCTCATTTCGCTTATCTCGATATCAGCGACCGTTGTCGTTTTATAGCAGCTCTTTCTCTCTCCCACTTTCTCTCTCCGTAAATCTGTCTGTCTGTCTATGTCTGTCTGTCTATCTATCTATCTATCTATCTATCTATCTATCTATCTATCTATCTATCTATCTATCTATCTATCTATCTATCGCTCTCTCTCTCTCTCTCTCTATATATATATATATATAATATATATATATATATAGACAGAGAGAGAGAGAGAGAAATATAGTTATATATATATATATATATATATATATAAATACATACACACTTATATATATATATATGTGTATATATATATATGCATATTTATATATATATATATGTGTGTACGTGTGTGCACATGCACACAGTGAAAACTATAACGATATACAAAATTACGCGTGTTTGCATATATATGCACAGACTTAAAATAAACAAATACTCACAGATTGACACAATCACGCGCTAGATTGACTGAAAATAAAGGAGCTCTAACAGTAATTAAGTGTTTGCTATTATTCGTATATATAACTGAATGTATGTGTTGGTGTAATTGCATTATTATCAGTATTAAGATGTATGTGTTTACGCATATTTCTTTGTATGAGCTTTTACATGTTTCAATCGGCAGATATATACAAAAGTTACCCAATGCCTGAATGTTTCGTACGTGGTACATTATATGTGTCCATGCTTGCATGTTTATACGTTTATATATATAGGAATTTAGATGACACGACTAGAAGATTGTACCCTTGCATATCCTTGGCCCTGGTGGCTGGCTATAACGAAGTTAAGACTAAACACTACAGATAATTATATTTTGAGTTGAGAGCTAGTTAAAAATAATCTGCAGTAGTTTCCGGTAACATAATTTTTTTTTGTAATTATATGTATATATATATATGTGTGTGTGTTTGTGTCTGTGTGTGTAGGTGTAGTTTTGTGTATGTATGATATGGTCACACTCACAGACGCAGTAATTATAATAGAAATAAATAACTCGTAAATGTTACGAAAATACTTTCTTCGTGTTAAACATCTTAGATAGATAAACATGAATTGACTTCATGTTTATAGCTCATATAATGAAACGTAATGATAGCTTCTTTGACTTTCGCTCTAACTTTCAACATCTATCTATCTATCTATCCATCTCTCTGTGTCTCTGTCTGTCTCTGTCTGTCTGTCTGTCTGTCTGTCTGTCTGTCTGTCTCTCTCTCTCTCTCTCTCTCTCTCTCTCTCTCTCTCTGTATATATATATATATATATATATATTATATATATATATATATATATATATATATATATATGTAAGTATCTGTAAAGTATCGAATGACTGAGTCAGAAGTATTTCTTGATTGTATTCTTGATTGTTTAAGACATGCAAACTATCAACGTGTCTGAAAGCGACTAACTGTTAACACGCCATTATAGTGCGTCGCTGGAAAAAATGTATTAGTATTTATATATATATATTGTTCCGTGCATCGTAAAATTTTAACCATCTGTAGGTAATAGTGCTACATCTCTTTTTGTTGTTATAAACTGAAGAAGGATGACGACCAACTTGGCTTGTTCTAGATTCTCCAAACTAAGATAAAGTTTATCTTCCAACTTTATGTCGAAATTGATTATATTATCACTATGTCATGCACTATCTGTATATATCGCGTACTTGTCCAACGTATGAGAAAGTACATTTGTATAATAAGTCTTTCACGTCAATGTCGCCATCTTGTTCATTTTGCATCAACACCGATTCCTCCTACACAGATATACATACATATATATAATCAGCAGAGGAGGTCCAGAGATACTCGGTATAGAAAACACTAGCACTCAAATGATTCGTACATGGACTTCGGTATCGTTAGAAGGGAACCATTCCGCGGAGTAAAGATTGGCTATAAGAGGAATCCCGGTGAGCAGATACGGTGGCAATTACGCGGATAAACAAATTAAATATAACAGATTGGGTTTGATATACAACATATGTGTGTGTGTATGTGTGTGTGTGTGTGTGGGGGGTGGATTTTCAGACGATGAATATTTAAGTGTATATTTACATATTAATTGATCAGTCATACACAGAAAACCAACGATTGAAGAAATTAAAGAGGAGAAGGAAAGTGAAGCTGTAACAAGGTCGAACCTCTATTTATGGGGCTCGGAGATTCATCGTAATGTTGGTAGATGTAGTTCACCAGAATATGCAACCAAGCTTAATTTATCCAATGCCTATTTGCTTCCATTACTGGCTCCATTACTTTCATTATAATCATATGCGTGTGGGGTGGGGTGTAATATCTGTGTATTATCGCAATTTTAGTATATTATCAATAAACATCTAATTAGCTGGTCTGCCAACTTTTGTTTTTCAGGACTGAACGAGACAGCTGTAACATGACTTTGAACATAGCATACTAAGCACTGCTGTTACAGCTGACTAGTTTGCAGAATGCAGTCGGGACGAGAAGTCAATTTGGAAGCTTGCTATGTAATACAATTACGTGTTAAATCGAGCAGAAGCGCTGCAGAAACTTATGAAATGCTTTAGACCGCTTATGGATTAACTTGTATGAGCCGACTATCCATTTTTCGGTGGCACAAGAGGCCAGGAAAAGCATGGCCACCGGGCAGCTCATGACGATACCCTTTCTCTGACGGTTAGCCCATCATCTTCATCCACAGGGTTCCCTTTGCCCACAAGGTCAACATAGAGTAATTTGTGGAAGTTCAGGAAGACACCTCTTCTCAAAAACCCAGACTACTTGCATTAGAAGAATGCACCAGTCCACAATTCCAGCCCGGCAGCTGACTACTCGACAGAGATGGGCATCAAAACTGACCGTCATCCTCCCTAAAGTTCAGACCTTGTTCCCTGTGGCAAGGGGTCTGAACATATTCACTTTGAAGGACTTCTATGGGGCCTGGAACTCTGAAACACAGCAGTTGCACTGAAGTCAGAGAATCGTACATTGAGAAAGTCGAAAGTTTTGTAGATTGTTGTGTGTATATATATATATATATATATATATATATATAGGTTTACCAACTGAACCACCTGTCCACCTGCCACCTGCTACAGTACAACATTACAAAAGAAAGACTGTACCTACCCAGGCAATAACCAGGAGCGACTTTGGATTTAATTATCCCTTAGAGGTATTAAAACCCTCTAATTGTTTCCTACACTATATATATATATTCCCTTTTTCCTACACTATATATATATATTCCCATTCCCTTTTTCGTCCTTTTTCCCTCACTTAACTTGTCTCTTCCTCTCTCTCTCATTCTTCATTCTCTCTCTCCCCCTCACAATTCTTCATGGTCTCCTCGCACCATTCCCCTTCTTCTCATTCTTCCTCTTGCTCCTCCTCCCCCATTCCCGTCGTCCATCTGCGACGATACTTCCGTCGTAACTGCTATCCTGTCTTTTCTCGCCCGCCTTCTAAGGCCACTGGTCGACATTCTTTCTCTCTCTTCGTCCACTATAATCCAGCGTTTGCATTACTTTTTTCGTCTGGCGTAAACAGCCCTTCTTATCTTGTTCTCCTGTCTGTCTCTCACTGTTATATATTTATTTTTCAACTGTTATATATAATTTTTTTTTTTTACTTTTATATGTTTGTACTGTCGTTACCGTCTTGCTTTTTTTACCATTTTTTACCCCTCTGCGAAAAGATCTCAGAATTTTAATTGATTTGCTTTTCGCAGGAAGGAAGTTTCTTCGAAGTATACGTCTCGCTTTTATCCTTCGAAACGTAGAGTAGATGAAACCTTAGCGACTGAAGAAGGGGATTTTTCGTTGTGCTTATTGTCCTGTATCTCTTTTTTTCTTTTTTGCTTGTCCTGTTCCTTGGTTTGTGTCTAGTTTTTCGTCTCTCTATGTGTTCGACGTCTTTTTGGTGTCCTGTACACATATATGCGTGTATATGTACATGTAGAGTTAGGTACGTACATATATGTTTATATATATGCATATGTTCTATTTTATTAACATATATATATATATATTTATATATTATATATATATATATATATATAGATAATATATATATATTTATTATATAGAAGGAGCTTCTACAGGACTAGAACTGTTTCAATCAAGAGAAATCTTCAGGAAGCTCCTGAAGAGCTTCCTGAAGATTCCTCTTGAATGAAACAGTTCTAGTCCTGTAGAAGCTCCTTCTATATAATAAATTAATTTTACTCTACTATGTATTGAGTACCTTATTTACTGTGGTTAACCCCAATCAACCCGGACCTACATATATATATATATATATATATATATATATATATATATATATATATATATATATATATATATATATATATATATATAATATATATATATATCTATATATATAATATAGTATATATATATAGATATATATATATGCTATGCATGTATATGTGCCATGTGCGTGTGTCTGTGTGCCACGTGCGCGTGTTTATGTTTGTGTATTTTTCCTTTTCTGTGAAACAGTATCAGTGAAAGGCGTCACATGTATGACAAACTATTGCTTTTGCAAATTTATTTTGTATGTGTTCCGATCATTAGACTGCGACCTTCAAGGATTTAGTGAAACAAATAAAACTCCATTTGTCAAGTTCTGGTGAGGGATAAACACAAAGATAAAGACAAACTTAAACACGCACACGCACATAAATACATATATACATGCATATATACATACATACATATATATTATATATTATATATATATATAAATACATATATACATGTATACATATACACACACAAGGATATGATTTTCTTTTTACATATTATTGATTTCTTGTTAATACGCTGAATTTCTTTAAATTCTGCATAAGGATTGTTATACTTACCAATCATACACGAGGATTTTCCTGAGATTTGTATTCTAAGTACATTTACTGTTATCTACTCGTTGGAAATTTAACTTTATTCTTTTACACTGAGTGCTTACTTGATATCTGCCAGGATTTTTTTAATCCTATTTTTACTTATATATATATATACATACGGCCAGCTTCTACAGTGTTTCTGTCTACCAAATTCACTCACAACGAACTGGATTACAGTAGAAGACATTTAGCTATTCAATATGCCGTGCTGGGGATTGAACCCGAAACTACTTGGTTGAAAAGCGACCTTCTTAATAGAACAGTCATGCCTGATAAATATGTAATACAACACTATTGCAAAATGGAAGACGTATCTTCGTTGAATGATATCTAGGAAAAACTCGGTGAGGTTTGATTGGTTATGGTTATATCTTCCAGTAGTTTGCTCCAGAGTAAAGCAGCTTAGAGATATATAACCATTATGTGTAAAAGGCGCCGATATTAACCATTAGTATATCAGTATAATAACTAAATTGCTAAGAGATAGCGTGTGTTTTGAATAATTTAAAGTTCACACATGTATATTCATTAAGCATATATCTAGCCTCTCTCAGTAAAACATACGCTGCGGTTCAAACACAGAGTTCTCTTGGCGCCTATTATTTACAACATTTCTCGTAAGTAGCTTTTAGTTACTTCCTCTGCGTAAAACGAACTTGATTAGTCAGTCTTGATAAGACGACACTGTATAGTCAGAAACAGTAGAGTTGTTGTTTGGTTTGTCCAGTAGAGAGAGATTTGTGGTCTAACTGCTGAGTTTTATCAACACAGTAAGGTTGAATACATGCCTATTAAATATACGCATGTGAGCAAGCACAACTGTTACGTTTTAGTATCGAGTTTCTTCACGGAATGTATACTAATTTGTGGTACTTCTTACAAAAGGTCTTTACAAACAATTATAAACAATTCTCAGATCATCACGCTGTCATGTATTTTCTATGTTTATGTTTTAATACACCAGTCCAATAAGGCGGCGAACAGGGAGAACCATTAAAACGCCGGGTAAAATGCACAGTGTTAATTCGACCATCATTACGTTCTGAGTTCAAGCTCTGTCACGGTCCGCTTTGACCTTCATTCTTTCGGGATGGAGAAAGTAAGTTCTGGTCGAGGACTGGAGTCGATGTAGTCGACATATTCCCTTCCCCGAAATTGCTGAATTTTTGCCAAAATTAGAAACCAAAACATCAGTTTCATTAAAAGAGCTTTTTTTTTTCTCACGCACACACATATACACATGATCTAATGGTTAGAATATGTGTCCACATTCGTATGGTCACGGGTTCGATTTCTGGGTCAAGTAGCGCGGTAGGCCGTTCAGTCAGGTACTTCATTTCACTTTGCTCTAACTCTTTCTCTTTTCAGCTGTGACCTCCTGGATATTCCACTGGTTCAAAATAGCCAAAACAAGTCCACGTGTTTATATTGCTGCCTGCAAGAACGAGTGAAAGTATCGTAGATGCTACCACATCTTACTTTCTTCAGGGTCAAGGCTGTGGTGTTTATAGTGACGTGGATTTCCCTAAATGTAGTGGCATTTATGTCCTTAAAGTCACGTGACTCATTACGGCTAACTTGGCTTTTAGATAAATGAATATCAGATTAAAGTATTGTGAGCGATATTGTATGAGGGCGAAGAATCTGATTGCAGTCTTTATTGCGAGTGGTCGGCGCGACATATTTCCAGAGCATAGACAGAAAGGTGGTATTGAATTCAAGTTTATTTTGTGGGACTGTATTTGGAGTAGGTTGATAAGACCGACAGCGATACTTAGTACTATATTTTATTGACGGCAGAAAGACAAATGACGAAATAGGACACAGGAGTTTCGAACTGGAACATATACTGTCGTAACTAAACGTCACAATGCACTTAGCCCGACATCCTACTGATCCTGATGATCCATTTGTGATAATGATCCTTTCTATTAAAGACACAGGGCCTGAAATTTTGGGGGAGGGAATAGTCGATTACATCGATTTCATTGCTCAACTGATACACATTTTATCGACACCGAGAGGATCAAAGCAAAGTCAATCTCGGCGGAATTTGAACTCAGAACATAAAGACGGGAAAATGCCGCTAAATGTTTTGTGCGGCATGCTAACGACTCTGCCGAATGATCACCTTAAAGTGACAATTGTAATATTGGTTTCAAATTTAGGCACAAGGCCAGTAATTTCGGGAAAGCGATAATTGACTACACCGAACCTCCCAGTCCTCAACTGATATTTATTATATCGACAGCGAAAGGATGAAAGACAAAGTCGGCCTCGGCGGGATATGAATTCAAATTGTAAATACAGACGAAATGCCGCTAAATATTTTACCTGGTGTGCTAACGATTCTCTTAGCTCTCTACCATAAAGTAATAATTATAATATTGCATCCACATCGTTAAGAGTTCAGTCTCACTTTGCGCGGCACTTTGAGCAAGTGTATTTTACTATATATAGCCTCGGGCTGATGAATGCTTTCTAAGTGAATGTAGTAGAAAAAACCTGAGTGGAAACCTGTCGTATAAAGATATACATACATTTTTTGTTTAATTTGTTTCCGTCATTAGACTGCTGCCAAGCTGGGGCACCGCAGTACTCATCCTTTTAAGCTACTATTCATTCTATGGGCTTCTGTTGCCGAGTCGCTAAGTTACGTGGATGTAAACACCGGTTGTCGAACGGTAGTGGAGGACAAACACACACTCACACACATTATCCGAAGTGTAGAGTATCATATATCCATTACAGTCGATCGTAGCAATTGGTTTCGTGCTAGGGATTCAATGGAGTGTTAAGTAACAATCTGATTATGTAATCCTAAGCTCACCAGAGGTAACCAATATGGAATGAAATATGGCGACTGCTCTCTATAGTTGGAGGCGAACAGACACATCTGGTTTGCGGTTGCTGTGAAAAAGGGTGATGAAACGAAACGAGTAGGGGATTAATTTAAGAGCTATGTCCCTTGGTACCAAAACATCGCCACTGGGTTGGTTATGTTCCAAGTTGGTAAGAGTTACGTTGTAGTGTTTGTGGGAAATGTGCGCGTCCTTAAGGCTGGTGCTCTAATGGAAATGGAATATACGTACTGGTACTATATATATAACCTTTGCAGGAGGTGTGGGCATACACCTGTATTCGTTAGTGTGTTTTCTTTCTTTCATGTATTGGTTAAGTTCGTGGGGCCTTTATGTGTGGACGCGGTGAACGTAACGCTACAATGTGTCTGTGAGTATATATAAGGAGTGGTGGAAAACAGTCTCTTTGGTAGGTGTTCGCCATGTTGGGGCGTGCGTGTTTGTATGCGGGTACGTTAGTGTATGCTCTGGTCAAACTCTCTGCCGGGCTCCAGGGTATTGGTAGAAGGCCGAAGCTGAGGGACTAGTATTTGTAGTTATGATTTGGAACGCAAGTATGATAGAATGTATTTCCTTTCATGTAGGCAAGGATTAAAAATTTCGCTTGTGATATTCAGGTGCTGGGTGATCTTTTAAATCGCTCTTTTCTCAAACAGGCATAACCTGTACTTTCTGCTGCTAGTGAAGTACGGCTTACATTTTCTGATAATTTCCACTCTATGCTGCATTGCGTGGCGCTTTCTTTCAAAGACCAAACGTGCTTGGCCAGGATTCTGATGTTACGTCTCTCCGGGATGTTGAAGAAGGACTTGTGGTTGTTATAGCGAGTTTTGAAGGGACTTTCAGTTGCTCTCAGATACATTCTCACGTTTAATTGCCCATTTGTTCCTATGGCTGTTACCTCTGCGCCTCGTATACGACGGTCTCCGTGTTACAGTGACCGTATGTATCTTTAAAAAAAATTTATTAACAATATGCAGTCGAGAGTTCACATAAACACCCCTCTCCAACCCTTCCAACATTTACCCTGCTGAACATTCAAAAGAGAGAGAAAGAGATTTATGCCAACAGTGAGCTAGGAAATAAGTTGAAAAGTAAACTAGCATTCGGTTGGATTTGAACCCACAGCCAGAACAAATATAACATATTTTAGCAGAGGTTTTAACGACTTTGTTAGACAACTGCCTTAAAACACACGCAGTAATCTTAAAAATTGAACGACGCATTGGATTATATAGTCCTGGATACAACGTCGCGGCTTGAACGTTTTTGATCATAGGTCTGCTCAATCAAACTTTATCTCAGTCGAAACAACAGCAACCATAATTATAGCATCAAACGATTAAGCCTAGCATAGAGAAAGTTTGTAATCGATAATCAACCAAAGAAAAATGTTTTTAAAAATGGCAAAAAATAAAGAAAACAGAACCCAGATTTGCGTACTTTTTCCCTAGACGTGTTTAAAAAAATAAATACGATATTCAGTAAACAGAATAAAATAAGTGGTCTAAGTGTAGTGTAGAAAAAGTAGCATGGTTATAGGAAAGACGACTCCTCAAACACATCGCAATTAGCTAAACTGGTTGAACTTAATTCCATATTATTTACTGTGATTATATCCTCCAGAGAAAACATTCAAATCACAAAATACATTTTCGCTTCTCCGATAAATATATATTTTCTTTCATGTGTAAATGTAAGCTTAGATACAGGGATATAGGTATATACAGGCACGCAGATACACAATCTGCACACAGGTTCACACATACTTTTGCATATATATATATATATATATATATATATATATATATATATATAAATAATAAATATTAGGGAATAAAACCAAATTTACAGGGAAAAAATCAGATTTAGGATTAAACCCAATTTTATAGTAAAATATTATAAAATATTATTAGAGACAAAACCACTATTTTGCGATGTCTGTTGGTTTATCGCATTGTTTTCATTCATAATTTTTAAGTAGTGTTCGTTTTACCAAGTGAATATAATTTTTAATTCCATTTATTCCATTTCTCCGTTCATAATTTTAAGTGATGTCCGTTTTCTAGAGCGTGAATGGGGGTTGTATGTGTGTGTGTGTGGGAGTATGATAAGTATTGTGTTGAAGTATTTAGCTATTTTATTTATTTATAGTTGCCTAGACGTTTTTATGTGTATGTATAGGGATATATATATAGGGTGTGGATTTAGTGTATGTAGTTGATATGGTTATATATAATTAGGTATATGTGTATGGGTGTATATATAGTTTATTATTATATTTATTATTTTTGTTTTTTTTATATTTTATATTTCATATTTTATATTTTATATTTAATTGGTGATAGGTTTATTTTAGTTTATATATTGTTTAATATTGATTATATATGGATTATATATAGGTTATATATGGATTATATATTTATATTTTTTCATTCATACTTTATTATTTAAAATTATTATTTTATATTTTAAATATTGATATTTTAGATTGGAAGTCCACCTGAAGATTGTCGATCAAGACAAGAAACAATTGTAGTGGCGGTTTTTTGACTATTTATTAAAATTTTATGTATTGATTAAGTCTTTCCTTGTTTGTTTTGCAAATAGTGGTTTTGTCTCTTAATATATTTTTATATAATATATATATATATATATATATACATATACATACACACACACACACACACACACATATATATACACACGTAAGTGCATACACACGTACATACATTTGACCGATGATTGAAAAGAATATTGATGCAACTTAATTAGAAGAGTGACCAAGTTATAACCGGCCAGACATTGTGTGAGACCACAAGGAAAAGATATGTTCTGCAAATAGGCTGACCTCTGGACATTAATGTGTTTAGAAAAATGCAAGAGCAAGAGGACATCTATGGACCATTCATAAGGTGTTTGCAAATCCAATACCCAGCATACAATTTCAGCTTCATGACTATTATTACGAGAGCAACAGGCTACCTACAATCCTGTCTGGAGCAAAGTATGACGGGATTTCGGGTTTTTAGGGACGGAACGTAAGTCCTTAATTCATACACTACAAAGGATCACGATATCAGGAACAATGGAATACTGCAAGACATTCTTAAGATTTTAAGGATGACGAAAACGAAATAAGATTCTTTCATTCCCAATCTTGCTACCAAGTAGGACGCCGATCAAAATTTATACAAGATTAAAAAATAAAAGAACATACACACACATATACATATATATATACATATAAATATAATACACATACACACACGCACACACACATATATATATATGTATACATACGTATACATATAGGTATGAATATTTAAGTATATATATATATATACACACACACATGCACATATTCATGTAGATATGTATCATATATGTATATGTGTGTGTATGTATATGTATATGTATATATATATATATACATATATATATGTGTGTGTGTGTGTATGAGAAGCATCTTTGTAGACAGATTTATTGGAATATTTAGATGACTACGACGGAGAGACATTCAGCAGTAGGCAAGGGCTTTTAATATTAGTATGAGCACCTGCATTATTTATATACATTTTTCTGGAAAAGTTATGTGTTTGTATCTTTTGCACATTAAAAATAAACGTGTCAAGTTTTTTATCAACCAAAGACAGAGAGAGCAACCGAGAAAGAGAAAAAGAGAGAGGTAAAGAGAGGGAGAAAGGGTGCGAGAGAGAGACAGAGAGAGACAGGGATAGATAGATAGAGAGAAAGAAACAGTGAGAAAGAGCCTAAGAGAATCGTTCAATACAAACACTGATTATATTAAGATCGGTAAAGTTGAAACGGTAAACAGAAAATATATGTTTGCGGCCGTAATGTCGATAAATGGATTAGAACTTCTCTGCGTGAAGAATATTTTACAAGTGGTGCTATAATCTCCGAAATTAATATGGAAAACGTTATCAGCAACTTAGAGAACTGGTCTGTTATATCAATTTTGCAGATAGACACCTACACACACCATATACACACCACACACACACACACACACATACACACACACACACACACACACACACACACACACACATGTGTATATATATATGTACATACACACGTGTGTGTGCGCGCTCGCGTGTGTATGTACACAGATACAAGACATAAGTTGTGCTGAATGAAGCGACACGTTACCAAAATATTTGGCCGCTTTATTTACATTATTTACATTTGACGGATATTTGTCCTAGTCTTGTTTGTTGTTAACACAACGTTTCGGCTGATATACCCTCCAGTCTTCATCAGGTGTCTTGGGGAAATTTCGAACCTGGGTTCTCATTCCTAAGGTATTTTCGGTGTTGTTGTTGTTGCTATTATTATCATTATTATTATTCAGATTACTGCCTGGAATTGTCACAGGTCTTGATCAAGAACAAGTATCATTTTACACCAATAAAGTACAGACAACTCACTCACACTACAGTAAACTACCACACATGTACTGACTCCCTACGGTTTATAAGGATGATATGCCATTAAGACATATAGTGAAGTGTAGAGGTTAAGCATGTCATCCACTGAGCCGCTTCCTTGTGGATATAATCAGACCATTAGCAGCAAAGTCAACATCGTACATGAAGAATTCCACCCACTTCACAGAACTGATCAAGGATACCCCATTCGATCCAACTAGATGGTGGGTCTAGATGTGATAAGTCTGTTCACCAAAGTCCCGACTGGTGAAGCACTATCGGTGATTCAAGAAAAACTAGTGACAGAGACCCATCTAAAAGAACGCACTAGTATACAAATAAGAAACTTGATGGAAATGATGACCTTCTGTGTAGAAACTACCTACTTCCCTATGGACACTGATATATATCGACAAAACGAGGGTTTAGCTATGGGTTGCCTATTATCACCGACGATAGCCAATATATACATGGAATACTTTGAAAATTTGGCTTTAGGATCAACACCACTAAAACCAACCCTATGGCTGCGATATGCTGATGACACCTTTATACTCTGGCCCCACCAGGAAGATGTCCAAGTGCCGTTAGATCATGTGAACTAAAAAAAGGCATCCATACAGTTCACAATGGAAAAGGAAAAAAGAAAAAAGAAAATCAGCTAGCATTCCTGGACGTATTGATAACACGCACCAAGTATGGTTTTAGGACATCCGTATACCGCAAGACGACCTTCACTGGACGATACCTCAACTTCAATTCCCACCATCCATACAGTGTAAAGAGAGGGATTGCTCAATGCCTAGAACATCGAGCAAATAATATAAGTAGCGATCCTGGTACACACCATGAAGAAATGATCAAGCTCAATAACAATCTATTAAGCCACAATTACCCCCAAAACATACTATCCACTCCAATTATGAAGAAAAGAGGGAATAAAACCAATAAACTGTCTACAGTCTGTCTACCCTATGTGAAAGGCCTCTCCAAAAAGATATGCAGCACATATGACATCAGGACAGTATTCAAGAGTAATTCAAAACTTCGCAAATGTCTCCTTCGAGTAAAACCACACATAGAAGAGAATATGACCAAAGACCGCGTGTCATCCATCCCATGCAGCTGTGGTAGGTTATACAAAGGTGAAACATGCCACCCCATCAAAATAAGGATATACGAACATCGCAAAGGTGTGACACGAGGAGATATTGATAAATCGGGTATAGCTGATCATAAATGGAAAAATGGAGATCACCTCCCCCTGTGGGATGAAATTATAATAATAGACAGAGAACACCACAGGAAAATACAAAAACTAAAAGAAGCAGCACATATTCTAGGACACAACAACCTCCTAATCAGACTGAGTAGCATATGGGAACTGGTATTAAGAAACGATAAGAAAATATTAGATTTATAAGCCCTAAAATTCACTCCATAATTGCCCACGGGCATATGGTGTAGTGGTTAAGAGAGAAGGCTACTAACCCTAGATCAATTCTAGGCAGTGACCTGAATTATTAACAATAATAATGATATTAATAATAATAACAACATCGAAAAATACCTTAGGAATGAGAACCCAGGTTCGAAATTTCTCCAAGGCACTTCATGAAAGCTGGAGGGTATATCAGACGAAACGTACATAATTTCTCATCTCCTAAATATAGAACTGTATTTGGGCGTTGTAGGTCAGTTGTGTACTCGACTTCACTTATACTCGACGTGTTTTGACAATCCTTCATAACTCTAGATAGGCTTCTGCGCAGCGTTAGCGCGCCTTTATGCTTGCGTACTCGGTGTCGGCCCGGTCTTCTGAAACATCCGTTACTTTTTCTTTGCTCCTCGCACGCACGCACAAACACACACACACACAAACGCATATATTTATATATCATAAATAACATATTATATATATCACATGATCACATGACCGACCAGTCCATCAGATGTAGTTACACATCGCTGGTCACAATGCGTTCGCATTTTTTTAGCCTTCGAATGACGCCACCCCGCTGGCTAAGCGAGCAGGCCAACAGAAGAAAGAGTGGGAGAAAGAGTGGTGAAAGAGTACAGCAGGGATCACCACCCCCTGCCAGAGCGTCGTGGAGCTTTTAGGTGTTTTCGCTCAATAAACACTCACAACGCCCGGTCTGGGAATCGAAACCGCGATCCTACGTTGCGCCTCCACATTATATAATATATATATATATATATATATATATATATGTATATTATTTATTTAATTGAACACAAAAATCAATTTCCAAGTATATATATATTATATATATATATATATAATATATATATATATATATATATATAGAGAGAGAGAGAGAGAGAGAGAGAGGAGAGAGATATGCATACATGAAAGAACAAACATCGTTATAAAGAAAAACTTGAGTTTGCACAAGGAGATGTATTACAAACCGTAACGTGCTTTAAAAAGGTCCTTAGAAGTAAACTACTTTTGTTTATCTTATATATTTCGAAGAGTGAAAACCTGTTCGAAATAAGTGCAAGAACATTAATGTGAGAGTATTGATATTAATATATATACGCTCAGGCGTGATTGTGTGGTGAGAAGTTTCTGATTCAACCACAGTGCGTGGCATCTTGGGCAGCTGTGTTCTAGTAGAAGCCATGTGAGTGGATTTGCTAGACGAAAACTGAAGGAAGCTCGTCGTGTACACACACGCACAAACATACATGCACACATACACACACTCTCTCTCACACACATACACATTTGTAAATAGGATGAGCTTCTTTCAGTTTCTTACTTCTTATTGCCCACAAGGGGCTAAACATAGAGGAGACGCACAAGGGGATTAAGTCGACATCGACCCCAGTGCGTAGTTAGTACTTGTTTTATCAACCCCAAAAGGATGAAAGGTAAAGTCGACCTCGGCGTAATTTGAACTCAGAACATAACAGCAGACGAAATACCGCTAAGCATTTCGCCCGGCGTGCTAACGTTTCTGCCTCCTCGTCTCCTTTATGTACACATAATAAATAAGCTCGGCTTCTTTCAGTTTCTGTCTACCAATTCCCCCCATAAGGCGTCTATACATAGTAGAACACACCTACCATAGGTATATATATATACTTTGATACTTTGATACTTTGATAGGTTTCGGCCATTATTGGCCCAGGCCATGTCTAACTTAATAGCACCACCTGGTGCTATATATATATATATATATGTATGTCTAAGTTCACCGAATGGTATTTGTCTGTAAGTGAGTAATAAAATTTTCTCTCAATGTAGTGTGATTCGCTTGCATAAAGCCACTCCGTTGTATATTATGCAATTCTGTCTTTATCCTGAACAAGTTCCTAATAAACTTGGCTTCATGACATGGAGTTAAATCATGCTTTATATTTGAATCATTGGTTTTGTTAAACATAGAATTCTTGACACTTCGGATAAATTACGAAGATCCCATAGCTAGATTGCCACACATCTTTGAGAATTCATTTCGTTGTTGTTGAATATAAGTTAGTATTTGTTGATATTCTCTTTATATCGATTGCAGTTACATCTTTTTATCCTTTGTATTTCGTCTTTAAGTTCATCCATGCTCCACCCGAGGTCTGTTTTGTTATTTTTCACTATTTTGTTCAAACATATAACACGTATGTATGCATGCATGTATGTACGTATGTATGTACGAATGCATGTATGTCTGTACGTACATATGCAAGTTATGCATGTAAATAGACGAGCACATACACACACATACCACACACTTCTGCGCACATGCACACACATTTGAGGAATATATTTGAACAAAATATTGTGGAAGATAACATAATAGACCTCAGGAAGGAATGAAATTGTGTATGTGTGTATGTATGTATGTATATATTATAGATAGATGGATGAGGTTAAGACGTAGATACAAAGGCAACCGGAAGAAGGAGAGACAAAAAGAAAGAGATGGAGAGAGATGGGGTGTGAAAAGGTGAGAGAAAGAGAGAGGCAGCGGGAGAACTTGGGTGAAGTTGAGGTGAGAAGGTGAAGAAAATTAGAAGAAATAACATATTTCATTGAAATAGCTATTTGATCGGCATGCAGCTGACATCACCTTGTCGTTGATGCATTTTTGGATGTCTTTACGATGTTGAGTTGTATACCAATATTCCCTGTAGGTATATGTATTTGTCAAGTTTCTGAACTTACATGACAGAGAGAAGACGAGAGCTGAAATTGTCATAATGCTGTTTGGTGACAGGTTCTCTTCGCTTAGAATTCCAGGAAACACACACACACACACACACACACACGCCTACAAATACACAATACGATACGTACAATGATATAATGGATATGAGGATAAATATTTTGTAGCATCAGAGAAAATGCGAAATTTGCAATACACAAGAGGACTCATTTGATAAGAATCCAGCTTAGAGCTATTATTTATAACATCAAATACAAACACAGCTATTATAAAGAGACACGTCAAAATATCATCACCCCCACAACACATACACCCATTATTGCTTTTGTGTGAGTGAGTATATGTAAATGTATATACACACATATACACGTGTATATATATACATATATATGCTTATATACGTACACACTAATGGACATTAATGCTGTGGGGCAACAAGTTTACTTTCCAACACTAAGGTTCTGGGTTGAGTGTCCTCGGGTCAACCAAAGCCTTGTGAGTTGATTTAATGTGCGGAAACTGAAAGAGTATTATATATATATATATGTATGTGTGTGTGTGTGTATGTGTGTGTGTGTGTGTGCGTGTGTGTTTGTGTGAGAGTGTGTAAGCTTGTGTCTATATTTGTTGCCGACTATTGCTTGACAACCGGTGTTGATGTGTTTGTGACTCTGTAATCTAGCACTTCGACAAGGTGGGCGATAGATTAGGTGCAGGTTTTTTAAAAATAAGCACTAGATTAGATTTGTTCTACTAATAGTTCTTCGAGGCGGCATTCCCAGCATGGTCGCACTCTAATGACTGAAACAAGTAAAGGCAAATAGATCTGTAAATACTGAGTTAAAAATCCTTTGCAAAGCAAAATGTCATGGGCTACTCGTGAGACTTGAGCCAGTAAGCATGACAGGCGTCTTATCATTAGACCATAACAACCATTCAAACTTTTAACCTAAACAGCGAGAATTGTGTTTTGTTGACGTCATGACAATATCGAAACTTCGAGAACGCGGTAATAATTCTTTTTAGGACGAGTAAACCTCGAAGCAAAATTAACTTCTTTTTCAGCACGGGTTTTCTTCCCGAGCCTTAAGAGCAAGCGCGAAATTCACTACGCATGTTTCCGCCTGAAGCAATACGAAAGTGTGAGGGTGTATGCGCATATGAGTATGAGTCTACAAGTCTATGGAAAGAGCAGAAATACGAATACGAAGACAGAGAAAGTATATTGTTATAGATTTATAAATGTGTGCATTTATATGCTTTAAGCTAGATTTATATTTTAACAGAATTTTATAACATAACCCAAATCGAACCCTGGATATTGAAAGAGTTTTCATTGACCCTCACAAAATGTTAGTGGGTACATTTGAACCCATTGCTTCGGAGCCTATGTCATACATCTGGTTGCAGATGAATAATAGCATTGACGTATGCTGTTAGTCACAGAGGGAGTCTATTGATCATGCGTATTATCTTATATTGGTTATCAGAACCTGACACTTTTCATTTATTATTCCACTCTATAGTTCTTAGGTCATTTCCCCAAGTAATTCATCATCTTTATGAAACTTTATTGAGTACTGTGGTGAAGAATATCTTGCTAAGACTAATCTAAATGTTCCCTGTAGAGTACGTGTCTGCTACACAATGCACACACACAACGCCCACCTACATAAATAAGTGCATGTATATATATATATATATATATATATTATATATATATATATATATATATATATATATAATATATAATATTATATATATATATAATATATATTACATATATATATATATAATATATATATATGTGGTGTGTGTGTGTATACGTATATATTGTATGTATATATATTTATGTTTTTATATATACGTGTGTGTGTGGGGGGGGCCCTATGTATATATACGAGGGGTGCTGAAAATTGCTGGCTTTGAGTAAAAGAAAACACAGGAGGATGAGTTAATTATGATTTTATTCAACATATTTCCCGCTAAGATTCACACATTTATTGCAACGGTCCTTCCGTTTTTCTAAACCCTGTAAAAGAACTCGGAATTTTGGGTCTCCAACCAGGCTTTCCTCGATACCCTTAAAGCCAGGATCTGTTCAGACATCCCTTGTATATACTTATAAATAATAAGATATGCATGTGTTCATGCAACATGTTATAGCACAAAGAAATGTTTGAAGAAGAAGAATACTAAAGGCATATTGTGTTCTTTATCAATTCATTTTGATATTTGGTGATAACTTCGCGAACTGTTAGTGTGGATTTACTGTTTCTGATGTTCAAATAACTGAATAAAAAATAAATAATAATATCAGTTCAGATAGTGTTTCTACCCCAACACTCAGCAGAAATACTACAATATAATATTGGATTCAGAGTGAAACTTGAAAACGTGCATCACGTCTTCGCATTTTCA
>NC_043000.1:98884843-98892343 GCF_006345805.1 Octopus sinensis
TAAACTGATGTAGATAGACAATCCCATTACACACATACATGCATACATAAGTACATAATGCATATATATATATATATAATATATTACTAATAAAAGGGTAAACATTAATTAATTAATTAATTAATCAATTAATTAATAATTAATAATTTTACAAAGTATATCGGTACGTTAAAATAAACTTTTTAGGTAAAATTATACAAATATTCCATAATTATAAACATAATTATAATTAGGGTTCAGCTAATTATGTTTATAATTATAGAATATTTATATACATACATAAGTACATACATGCTAATATATATATAATATATATATAATATATATATATACCTACATATATACATATATATATATATATATTATATATATATAATTTCAACAATTGAGGGTAAAATTAATTAATTAATCAATTTCACCAAGTATTCAGTATGCAAAGGGACCATTTAAGGCGAATTCAAATTATTACATTATATAAAAGGGCTTAGTAAAATAAATTACTTTGCCGCATACTGAACTCATTAGAAATAGCAGCTAAAAAACTTTTTTAAAAACTATTTCTAATACTTAAAGAAAACCTCTCTCATATAGTGTTTGCTCAATTCAACTCACGCAAATATGGGGGTAGAGACATTAAAAAATCAAGTGCAAAGGTTATTTGAGAACGTACGTTTCAAGATTATTTCTAATGAGTTCAGTATGCGGCAAAGTAATTTATTTTACTAAGCCCTTTTATATAATGTAATAATTTGAATTCGCCTTAAATGGTCCCTTTGCATACTGAATACTTGGTGAAATTGATTAATTAATTAATTTTACCCTCAATTGTTGAAATTATAATTCATCTCTCTCTATATAATGCCGCGGACTTTACCGGAAAAAGCATAGTGTTTACTGATTTTAACCCACGCTGGTGGAAAGGGGAGAGCAGAAATTCTTCGCTTGCATTTTTGGGTTTGTTGGCACTGTTAGTTGGGAGCAGATCTTCAGAAGCGAGAGGAAGCCGAAAGGGTATGCTCCCACTTTCAGTGTTTTCAAATCCAAACCAGGGAGTTCTGAGCTGTGATAGAAATGTCGTGTTGACTAATCTTGAAACGTACGTTCTCAAATAACCTTTGCACTTGATTTTTTAATGTCTCTACCCCCATATTTGCGTGAGTTGAATTGAGCAAACACTATATGAGAGAGGTTTCTTTAAGTATTAGAAATAGTTTTAAAAAAGTTTTTTAGCTGCTATTTCTAATGAGTTCAGTATGCGGCAAAGTAATTTATTTTACTAAGCCCTTTTATATAATGTAATATATATATATATATATATATATATATATATATATATAACAACATACATACATATATATATATATATAAGTATATTTACACGATTATATATGTATATATTTATTCATATTCATATCTATATTGCTATGCCCATAGGCTTATGCGCAACCAAGCACTCACACACACAGACGCATACAGACACACACACCAGATAAACACATACAGTCACGCACAAACACACACATACACATGCACACTTACTGGAATAGTTATACGTCCATACATAGGAAATAATAAAAGATATGAGCAATTGAATATAATCATAATATAATCATTATATAATCATTTAATGATATATACTAACGAATGATATAAAATGATAAAAGAAATATATTTATATAGGCGCAGGAGTGGCTGTGTGGTAAGTAGCTTGCTAACCAGCCACATGGTTCTGGTTTCAGTCCCACTGCGTGGCATCTTGGGCAAGTGTCTTCTGCTATAGCCCCGGGCCGTCCAATGCCTTGTGAGTGGATTTGGTAGACGGAAACTGAAAGAAGCCTGTCGTATATATGTATATATATATATGTATGTGTGTGTTTGTGTGTCTGTGTTTGTCCCCCTGGCATTGCCTGACAACCGATGCTGGTGTGTTTACGTCCCCGTCACTTAGCGGTTCGGCAAAAGAGCCCGATAGAATAAGTTCCGGGGTCGATTTGCTCTATTAAAGGCGGTGCTCCAGCATGGCCGCAGTCAAATAACTGAAACAAGTAAAAGAGTAAAAGAGAAAAGAGTATATATATAAATATGCAAGATACGTTACATAATATGCACAATACAAAATACTGCAGACGCACGTATACAAACACACATATGCACGCACGCACGCATACATACACACACATACACTCATATATGTCTGTATGCCTCATATATAGTATTTATATTATTAGAATATACAATTAGATGCATATATGCATATATATAGATATAGATATAAATATATATTCATATATACATATATATGTAAATAGATACACACACATACATACACGCCCATATATATATATATATATATATATATATATATATATATATAATAATATAACGTAATGTAGAATATTTAAAAAATGATGAAGTAATAAAATATCTTCGAAGATTGCTATATATATATATATATATATAAAATATAACATAATGTAGAATATTTAAAATGATGAAGTAATAAAATATCTTCGAAGATTGCTACATGAAATTATAAATAAGAAACGTTTCTAATGAAAGAGATAAAATAGGGTATGCAATGAAAAAATATATGAAACACACTCACATATGCATAAAAATAAACAGAGAGAAACAATAAAAATATTCGGATAATTATCCTTGAATGTATTTGTTATTTTTATAGTATTAGAAGTGTTAGAATTGTTATATTGTTAACTTAGTTATGGAGACACTTTCAATATGCACAAACGTAGCTATGCGTAATGAAGCCGTATAGTCCCACGTGTTTGTCATAGAATATTGGTTTCAAATTTTGGCTCAAGCACTGCAAGCTCCTGTGTGGGAGTAAGACGATTTCATCGACCCCAGTGCTGAACTGGTACTTATTTTATCGAGCCCGAAGGATGAAAGGCAAACTCATCTTGACGTATTTTGTACCCAGAACTTAAAGATGGACGAAATACCGTTAAGCATTTTTCCCGTTTTTGCTAACGATACTACTAGCTCGCCACCCTAGTTTGTTATAAAATATTAATTTTCAATTAAGGAATATATGCGTACATACACACACACACACACACACACACACACACACGTACACACGCACTTATACACCTACACATAAATTATACAAGTATGTATATATATGTATTTACATATGTGTACATGTGTGTGTGTCTGTGTGTATACATACACGAAAGAAATGTTTGAAGCGGTTATTTTCTTATTAGTCAAAAAGGAATATTCAAATATGATTCAGGAAACATTTAAAACACTGTAAAACGTCTGAGATAATTTTGGAGGCGCTGAAAACACATCTAGCATTGTGTTTTCTAGCAACTGTCAAAATTTGGGTGGCTTGGAAACTTATATAAACTTGAAAGACCACAATAATAACCTTTTCATGAATGCCACGTGTGAACTAGTAAATTCAGCAAAGAGTGAAATACGAAAATTTAGAAAACTTATTTTACATTTCATTAATCAAAAAGAATCCAAGCTACTGGTCTTCTTTTATCAAATAATAGCGCACCAGTAATCATGTTGATTTATAAAATATAGAATAACCAAACTTAACCTAGTTTTCTATAAGTGAGTTTTACCATTTTATTACAATTGCGTCGAAAATCTTTAGCTGTAGCTAGTTTATTGCTGTAGGTATTTGACAGCGTGGATGCTTGAGAGAGATTAATTCTTTATATACTAGACTAGCTAAAACGAAAATCTCATTTAGAATTAAGCCTGTATAGAGAAGATAGTCGGATCATATTTTCACTCTCTAATGACAATCGACTAGATATATTCAAAGAAGACTTAATACGTACATTGAGAGAATTTAGCCCCACATCACTAATATTAATATTTTTAATACTTTTATCACCAATTCAAAGCTAAACAAAGCAAATATTCTCTATACTGAAAACCGAATGAAGGGCCCCATATTTAAATGAGCGAGCCAGTTATGTTCCCGTAGTATTGTAATATCTTGTTCGCAACAATCAGCAGCTGGATTTCCAGTATGCTGTTTGCTGTGGAATCCTTCAATAGTGACTCGCTAACAAAACCGCTAGAGCGCCAGAGATATTCCTGTGCACATTTAGATATAATCTTTTACGTTTCGTGGTGAAATTCAGCCGAGGTTCACTTTGCCTGTTCTGGGGTAGAAAAAATATAATGCCATATATATATATATATATAGTCTATAACATCGACTATTATATCTCCCGACCACCAAAGTTTTGGCTTTGCAAATAAGCTATGCATTATAGCCACTGTATTTAGAAACAAAATATGAATTACACAGCATAATAAAATGATATGTAAATTCGCATTGTTAGATAACTAGTCCAGTTCATCAGGTGATGTTCTACCGAACATATATATATAATGTGATAATGTGTATATGTGTGTGTGTCTGTGTTTGTGACTGTGTGTGTGTATATGTGTGTGTGTGTTTTTGGTGTACATCGATTACAAGAGATGTACCAGTATCTTAAGAAAATAAACTTATGAACATGTTACAAAACAACTCTAATATTTTCCATTCAGAAAAGATTTTTACTTAATGTTTTATATTCGTTATGTATTTTATGAATACTAAATAATATATTTTATGACTGATTTCATGTCTCCTGAAATTTGCGCTATATTCTGTATACTGTGTGGTATGATTATGTATATATATATATATGGGCGTATATACATTCATACATACACTCATATATTTATGTCTCTCACTCTTTCCCTCTCTCTCTCCCTCTCGATATATATATATATGCCACACAAACAGGAGAACCCAGTCATGGCTGTCAGACAATTTCTACGACCACATCACCCCTAACATCTGACTACCTCACTCCCCAGACTAGAACCAACTTGATTATTATATATTGTGCGCAGTTGAGCGAGAGACCGACGAAACTCCTTGCAACACAAAAGATGAACTGAAAGCAAGGATAATGGCAGCATTCACCAACTTAAACAAGGAGACCGTCCAGAAGAGTTGCAAGAGATTCTGAAATAGTCTGGAGGCTGTGGTTGAAGCCAATGGCGATTTTATTGAATAAATTTACTCTTTAGTAAATTACATCAAAAGATATTTTGATGTAATTTTGGTAAATGTATCAGTTAAAATGAGATGTCAGTGTTATTTTCAATTTCGCGTAGTTTAGACGACAATATATTCGCCGCACCCTTTCTCTCTCTCCCTCCCACTCCATCCTTCTCTCTCCCTCTCTCTCTCTCTGTGTAATTATATATATATATATATATATATATATATATATTTATGCATATTCTCTTTTACCCTTTTACACTTTTCCGTCATTTGACTGCAGCTATGCTGGAGCAGCACCTTTAGTCGAAGAAATCCTAGTGCTTGTATCAGTTTCTTTGGCTGAGCAGGTAAGTTTCAGGGATATAAACACACCAACATCAGTTGACAAGCGATGCTGGAGAGAAAACACAGGCACAAAGACACACACTCACACACACACACACACACACACGCACACACACACACACACACACACACACACACACACACACACCACACACACACACACACACACACACACACACACACATATATATATATATATATATATATATATATATATATGCATATTCTCTTTTACCCTTTTACACTTTTCCGTCATTTGACTGCAGCTATGCTGGAGCAGCACCTTTAGTCGAAGAAATCCTAGTGCTTGTATCAGTTTCTTTGGCTGAGCAGGTAAGTTCAGGGATATAAACACACCAACATCAGTTGACAAGCGATGCTGGAGAGAAAACACAGGCACAAAGACACACACTCACACACACACACACACACACGCACACACACACACACACACACACACACACACACACACCACACACACACACACACACACACACACACACACCACACATATATATATATATATATATATATGTATATATATATATATATATATATACAAGACGCGTTTCTTTCGGTTTCCGTCTACCAAATCCACTCACAAAGCTTTGGTCAGCACGAGGTTATAGTAGAAGAGGCTTGTTGAAGGTGGCACGCAGTGGGACTGAACTCAGAACCATGTGGTTGGGAACCATACTTCTTACCACACAGCCACGCCTGCGCTTATATGTGATTACCCCTACCTCTAAGTCTCGTACCAGCCACTTCGTCGGGTACTTCTGCCTCTGTATGTTACCCTTTCCGATCTTTCGCATCTTTGAGTTTTTACTGAAGCAGTAAGATCAACAGTTATTCCAGGGGAAAATCATCCCCATCATCGGAGGTCCTGACGTAATGGCTCTCCTCACAAATCATTCCTGCATTCCCAACCATAAAGCGGACAAATACAACTCATCACCAACTACGGTTTTGCTGATGTCTACATTAGCGGTGATATTTTATAAGATTTTTCATAAAACGAAATCAGTGAATGGCAAATTCAGTGGATCGTAATGCTTTGAATTTCACATTCCTAAAATATATTCTTTAAAAATAGAAAGAAGTATACGTGAACGTACTCTTTCGTATAACATGAATAAATTATGGAGAGGCGAGCGGGCATGTAAAAAGGGGTGCGAGGAATTGAATAATTCCTTTGGAGAAAATAGAATGCGAGAGGGATGGAGGGAGAGAGAGAGGCGATGACTGAGTGAATGAGTGAGAGTGTGAAAGAACAAATGAGTGAGTGAGTGAGTCAGTGAGCGTATGAGTGAATAAGTCAGAGTGTCTGAGGGTATGATGGGGGGTAGCTACATGAATAATGTGCTGTATGCGTAAGCTTCTAGTTTCTACTAATAATCACATATACACTCATTTCCAAAGACACACACCCACACACACACGCTCACAAGCGCACGCACACACACACACATACACACACACACACACACACACACACACACATATATGAAGTGGCTATCAGGGCACAGAGTATCTGGAGTCAATATTGATATATATATGTGCAGAACATTAACTATGGTGTTGGAGCTAACGCTCAATATACAACTACCTGGAAAAGTCATATGCACACCATACTAAAATAATATAGGAAAACTGTTTTTCAGAAAGCATTAAGGGAGCTTCCGACACTCGGGAAAATTTCTTGAAACATGAGGATAGGAATCTAAATTTAAATGAAACGATATGACAGAATGACTTCATATATTAATCTTTAGGAACGCTCTGAGGTGAATAGGAGTAAAAACGGCTGTACATAAGTATTAAAATCTTAGCACGAATGTAATTTGTTAAAGAGACTTACACTTACTTTCAAAGTCGCGTAGCAATCATTACAACTTATATAATGTTAGATGACTGCAGACATTTATCTTCCAAAGCCTTTTAATATCCCTCACGCCACTTATTTATTAATATTGATATTGATATTACTGACAAAATAGCATTGATAACAACCCGTCAAACGAAATCAAAATTCCAGAAAATATGTTTGTAGACAGGGTGTGCATATGTATGTATGTCTCTATATACATATGCATACA